>NW_010302981.1:0-34079 GCF_000700745.2 Antrostomus carolinensis | reverse complement strand
ACATACCCCCCCCCCCCAAAATCAGCAGGCATGACTTGTCTGAACGTGTGCCGAACTTGATAAGCCTTTGGCAACCTCAAGAATAAATTGCTTTAATAAAAATGAAAACCATTTCGAGATGGGGGTGGGGAGGGGAGGGAAGCAAAAGCAAATGTGAAAATAATGTGCAGGCGAGGGCTCATGTGATCACCTGGCAGGAAGAGGCATTTGCAAATCAAAGCATAAATCATGGGGCTGGGAGCAGCCGGGCCAGGCGTGGAGGCAGGCGGCGAAGCCCTTCACCTTCAGGTTTTGTTTGCACGTTCATTTCTGCAAAGAGCACGGAGCGGGCGTTGCTTTTGCCAGGTGATGGAGAGGAACTTGCTAAAATACTTCCCAAAAGGAGTTGCACAAGGACTGGGCTGCCAGGGGTGACCTGGCAACGTGTGGCTGGGGTGGGTGTGCTTGGAGCCTTCCAGGCAGGGCAGGCAGATGGAGGGGAGAGGGAGGGTTTGAAGGAGGCATCTCCCCAGCTGCCCTCATGTGCAGAGCACGCTTGCTCAACATCTTCCCACGCCAAGGCAAGGGAGTGAGCTGGGAGAACAGACCCTGCAAAGACCAAAGCTGGAAAGTTGTGATTTGGACACAGCCCTTGGCATAGGTCAAGGAGATGTTGGTCCAAATAAACCACATTCCCCAGAGGAGTTTTCACATTTGGAGAATGAAATTTTGCAGAGAACCTTGCAAATGCATCAGATGATGTTGTCTTTTATTTCTGCTCATGAGGAAGGGACATAAATCACGGGCTCGCACAGCTCAAGGCGTGGCATTGCACAACTGCCTACGCCACTCTGCGAGGGTTACACCACGCAAACGGCTGATCAGCAATGAGGCCCTAGGGCAAGTCTTACATTTCCAAAGGTTTTAGTTCCAGAAGGAGAACACAACGTGGGTAGCACCAGCCTAGCATTTTGTCTGTGTAAGTGCAGTGCTCATTTCAGTCCTTTTATTCACTTTCTGGGTTTGGAGGCTATAGGAGATATCTTCTAGGGGTTTTTGCAGTCTGACTTGGTGGAGAGCTACTTTTTCTTGCCTAAGAGTTGATCATCCACCACTGCAAACCAAAGAATTGGGTTTTCTGGGATTTTTCTAAAAAAAAACCCATTAGATACTAGGAGACTGGTGAGAAACCAGTAATGGGTTAGCAGCACTGGATGCCGCACAGCTGGTTTGACATTCACTCCTTCAACTCCAACTGGACCAGAGCAAATCTTCTCTTCCTGCCTTTTATTGTAGCATGACCACTTTGTTGCTGGTTTTCCATCATGGGGAAAAGGAGATGGAAATTGAGTGAGAAAAAGCGCAGCTTTGGCACTTTTAGGGTTCGTAGGTTGGTTTTCAGGTGCTGCCCCACTGGAGCTAACACACTGGGGAGAGCTGGGAAGAGGAGAGCAAGGAACCATCTCTTTCCAAGGATCTGTGCCAGAAATGGAGTTCAAAATAAGTTTTCTTGTCCTTAAGAGTAAGATATTATTGATGAATTAATTACAAAGGGCTAAATTACATAGTTGTGTGTTATGGATAAACCACTTAAAGCCTACCAAAAAATAAAGAGCTGTCATCCTTCCCCAGCTCTCGAGAGCAGGAGCCTTTCCAATGAAAAGCTTTGCTAATGAAGCAGTTGTGAAAAATATTTACTGCCAGAGTTTCTTCGATTGACATTTGCATCTTCTGTAATTTGCCAAATTCTCTGTGCAATTGGAGCCATTTTCATGGGACTATAATTTATGGGAAGGGTTGTTCCTTCACTTCTCAGTGTCCACTTAAAAAAAGAAAAAAAAAAAGAAAGCATCTTTGGCTCTGAAATTCACACTTAATTTTTTATTTCTTTTTGGCCAGAGGAGGAGGGAGGGGTGAGGGAAAATGGATATTGTAGAAGATAGAGCTGAGATGGAGGAGTAAGAGATAGGAAGGACTGTTAAGTGCAGTTTCTCAAACTATGGGTCATGACCGCTTAAAAGGGAGCCAAGAGATGTCAGAGGACAGCAGGGTCCTCCCCAGTTCAGCTGAGCAGGAGCCAACTGAAAATAGACCTAGGTCCCCTCTCCCTGCAGATAAAAAGATGAATTTGGGGCAAGATCAACATCCTGGTCCAGCTTAGATGGGAACATGGGCTGGAAGAGGGGCTGCTCAGCCATCCTCCGTCGCCAGGAGGTGGGAGCTGACTGTGAACACTACCTGCATGTTTTTATGTTAGCGAGGAAATGGTTAAAAAACCCCTAATTGCATTAATCTCTTCCTTGCAGAAGGAGAGAAGGGTAGAGGTGGAGGGGAGGTGAATCCCAACACGTGCAGCCCATTCTCATTCCCTCAGCCGAGGCTGAGCTGCTGCCAGGCGAGGGGTCGCATGAAGAGGGATGAGCCAAAAAGAGGGTGTTTTTGTGTTTTTGTGAAGCTTAAGAAATGCTCATTTCAACAGGCTGATTTACTGGGGAAGAGGGGGACAACTTCTGGCATAGCCCTGTCCTTGGCATTGGGCACCAGTGCACCCTACAAACCACCCCATCCATGGAGCCAGACTGTGGTTTTTAGGGTATTAAATATTCATGCATTGGGCTTTTGGGGAAATCTGAGCAACAGCGATAGGAACAGGTGAATTGAGGTGGGATCATGAAAACTTACAGCGTGTTTCCTGACTAGACAAGTTGTGCCAAAGCCTGACATCGACAACTATGTTTCCATCATCCTTTTGGGCTTCATTGAGAACATCTGTCACCCAGTTTGCCGATGTCTTTGTACTCTCCTGCACGTTTGCAGCACCTTGTAAGGGAAGAGCTGCTCACCCGCAGTGTTTGCAACCCAGATGGTGCAGGTTCAAGAAAGTGAAGGAAAACTGAGCCAGAGTGGAAAGGTCTCATCTGCTTCTCCTTCCAATTGAGAGAAAAATTACAGCTAAAGGGCAAATCAGCAGCAGTGGGAGGAGGTTTGGGGCACGGGTGCAGCTCACCAGTGTGTGTCCAGGGCTGGGACTGGCAGTGCTGGTCAAAAAAGAAGGAAAAGAGGATTTTTTGCAGGAAATTTCCCACTTTCTGCATGAGTCTGGACAATATATTGACATTTTGAGAAGTAAAAGGTTAAAAATTGTCTGGCTCCTCAATTTCTAAGCGACTTGAAGTTGTGCTGCTAGCTTTGCATAGCATGTTTGCCAGCACTGGCACCACTGGAGTGATGCTGGCCATGGGCTGGATCCATCCCTGCTGCACAAAGGACCCCGCAGAGCTGTGGCCACCCTCCCACAAGGCATCAGGTACAGCTTCTAGGCCCATGAGCGAGCTCCATTACCTCGAACAAGTTATTCTGATCTCTCAAACTGGCAGCTTCTGCATCTGCAAGGGGGATAATAATATTCACCCACTTTAGAGAGAAGAGCTGGGTGATCTGCCGGTGTGTGGGACTGTGCAAGAACCACACACTTTCCCACTGTCACCATTTGCTTGGAGTCTCCACGTCTGCATCTAATGCAGGCTGGGTCCTTTGATTCAGGAAAGACCTGCCCAAAAAGCTCAACATCCCTTCCAGAAATAGATTTTCCCTGCCCACAACACTGATTTGTTGGCGTGAAGCTCTTAGGTCCAGGAAGTTATACCCTTTGCTGTGGGTCTAAATGTTTCCAGGTTTCCCAAAGTTCATCCTCTGCCTTGATATGCATTTTGCTTCGGTTTGCTAATTATGATGGGAAGCTTGCAAGCAGGTAGCTCCTGGCTTTGAAATCGGTGAGATGACTCAGAGAAGCTGAGTTACACTCTCCAGGAGCAGATGGCAGGAGGAAAACTCGTGTGAAAATTGAATTTATTCTGTCCATGCCACCAGTACACTCACAGTCACTACCCTTCTCCCAGCTGATCTGTTTTTATATCTTTTAGTAATGGAAATTTCAGGTAGGTAACACCTTAAAACAAAGTTTTTCCAAGGAAATTTCTGAGATCTGTGGGTGTCCTCCAGGGTTAAAGTAGCTCCCTCTTGCCTACACCCTGCGTCACCCAGTGCCACCCCATGCAAACCCAGGGTGAAGTGCGACCACAGCTCACAGAAGCAGGATGCCTTTGTTATTTAGTGTTATTTCAATGCTTTTAGCACCAGCAAACAACTGCTTTCACTTGATTTCTCTTTATCCCACTTTTGCAAGGGAAGAAAAGCAACCAGCAGCCTCCTCACCCCAGTCTTCCAGGAGGTGATACACCCATCCTGGGATGCATCCATCCCTTGGGTCCAGCACCCAGCTCTGCCCAGGCTGCTGGGGATCCCAGCCATGCCCACGGGAGCACAGATCCTGCCCTGGATAAGGTCCAGAGCCGTGTCCTGTGCACGCAGCTGTAGGACTCGGCAACGTTTCTGAAGCCGACGAGCAGCCTCTGGTGGAAGCTGCTATGTGTGCTGCTCTACCACAGCCTGCCCAGGGGACGCAGGGCTGTCGGGATGAGGTGGCTTTAACCAGGGAAAGTTTCGTTATCTTATTTCAACACCTGCCTGGTTGGGTTTATATAGTCCCCCTTTATGGTTTTGCCCTTGTTTCTCTGTGTCTGCTGCAGAGCAGTGTCCTCCAGGAGTGATGCTGCTCCCATCTGCTTGTTCCTGCAGGAGAAAGCTCTAGGCATCAGCTGGTGAGTTTGTTCTTACAGGTTTTTATGAAAAAGCCCAAGAGGATCAGGCTCTGAAGTGCCCTCAGGCTTATATCAAATGTCCAGTACTGACATCGATCAGTCAGAGCCAGAAATGGGGACACATCAACCTCAGGTTTGTCCTCGTCAACACAAACCCCACAAGGGACAATTCACACCTCACCTCCACCCTCAGCTTGTTGGCAGGGACCCATGGGTGGGGGTCTGCTGTTGGACCAAGTTGAAAAGTCCTACATAGTCCATGGGAAGATTTTATTCCACTGTTAATATGGATTCATATGTGGCATGGACAACTGCATTCAACTCACTCTGCTTCCCAGCAAACCCACGCTGGTGCAGTCGCATCCCAGCAAGGTTCCTGCGTGCAGAGCCCATATCCCTTGCCTTCAAATAAGGGAGAGGATGTATTTCCAAAAATTTCCTGTTTGCATGACACATGCTAAAGATTCTTTCAGAGAAACTGTGCTCAGCGTGCTTGCAAAAATGCCAGAGTCCTGCTGACAAGACAATGAGGATTGCAAGCCTGGAAAAACTTCTCTTAAATCTGCACTGAGATGATTGTTAACAAGAGTGAAATCCTACACAGACATTTTTATGCTGCATCTCCAACATGAGACCATCAAACACATCTGGAGCTCTGGGCTATAATTGCACTGCCTGCCCCACTGAAGCTGCACCGGTAGGTCCTGATTTCAGCTTAATCCCAATTTATTATTTCCTTACTACTGTAACGGGGTAAGGACCATGTTTCTTGCAAAAAGGCAGCATTGGTGAGACAAGTGGAGGACAAAGTCTGTGACTTTGCCTCATATCTAAATAGAAGGATGGGCAGGAAAGTTTTTTTGCTGGATGACCTTGCCATGGAGTGGGAAGGTCAAGGCAATGCAACCAAGAACTGCAGTGGGTGCTCCTGCTGTTCATCCTGCCCTGGAGCTGGCAGACAATTCTAGCTGCTCACCCTGGGTTTCTATTTTGTTTTATTTGGCCTCAAAATATGGGGCAATGGGGCCCCATGGAGTTACATTAGCAGGTGGGGAGGTGCACGCTGCAGGTGAAGTTGGCTCCAGTGTCACTGACATGTGCTAGAGTTGGCACCATGGTTGTACCCTAAAATTAGGCATTGGGCTCTGCTCCCTGTTCACCTGATTCCTGTGTCCATAAGTGATTGTTAATGATGTGAGGATCCTTTTGTCAGAGCCCTGAGGGCACTAATGGGCTTTAACAACCTTGAGCAGCCTCACCTGGTGCTTCCACCCACACCCATGGCCCAGGAGTCTATTTGAGCCCAGAGTGGGGGTATTAATCCCTGTACCAGTGATGCTGCAGGATGCTGGTCTCTAGCTCTGGCCATGTCACCATGAACTCACCTGGTGACCTGGGCTCTTCAATGAGCCTGTCTGATCTCCAGCTCTGTTCTGCTCCTTACTCAGGTACTGTAGGCCTGTCCTGCTGGCCCTGGCTCCCAGCCCATGGGGAGGATTGCCCCCTGTAGTCCCTGGGTGGTTTTAGTCCCCTGTGGTGACCCCTTCAGTAGGAACAAGTATGTGCTTTCATGGAGTTCTTCCATGAAATAGGAATTTTTCCCATTCTATTGAAACCTGTGGAGTGAAGGATAACCTGCATCCATAACAGGTGTTATTTTTGGTGACCAGCTTTCTCTGAAAGCCTAACTTACACTTGTCCTCTGATTTTGGGTGTGAGTCAGTATGAATCAACTCGTGGAATGGGTCTTCTCAACATCAAAAGAGTTTCCCTGTTACGTATACGGAGCTGATGCTCTCAGACCAATTAACTTGTTCCTCTCTAATGTGTTATCAAGTACAAAAAGGTGGTGGGAAAACTGAGAGTTGCTTTCTCTGTTAGGAGAGGGGGTTTTGGGGTGGGTTTTTTTTTCTCCCCTTTGAATCCTATTTAGATAGACCTCAAAACTATGGGAAAAGAACAGCCAGGTTTGGGAATAACAGCTGTTTGAGCCCTGGGTGGATTGTGGCAGAGGATGGAGTTGGCTCATGTGGAGCAGGTCCCTTGGACCTCCCAGACCTGCAGCTGGGATGCTGTCTCAGAGCACGGGGCTCCCTCTGTGATTTCAGTCACATCCTTTCTATCCAGCAAATAGGTTGAAACCTATTGAAGGTCCTTCTTGTCTTGCACAGCAATGGTAATAGCTGGAATTTGGCAGGGTGAGAAGTGCTTTTAAAGGGAAAAAAGTACTTGAATTTACAGAAAGAATCAATTCAAGGGAGAATCTATATATATATATATATTTTTAAATACATGTTCAGTCTAATGCCTAGAGTCTGCTTTGGACACCCACCCTGGCAAATACCCTCTTCCAGGTTTCTTACATGGTGACTATGGGGGGATTTCTGCAGAGTCCAGCCAGTGACCATCCTCCTCAGCAGCTGATGTGTTTTGGCAGCAGCCTCTGACAGCCCCAGCTCTGAACCTGATTGCTTTTTCCCAGATGCAATTATCTGATGGTCCCTTTCTCCACGCTGCCTATCACAGCCCTGGTGATGCAGAGCCTCCCTCCCTCCCTGCCTGCCCGTGCAGAGATGCTCTCCCATCTCCCTGCTTTTCCAGTTGCAGACAGATCAGATATTCACAGGTTGCATTAGTGGGTTTGTGTTTCTTTAGTTAGAATTTTATTTTTTTTTCTAGAAAAGGGGCTTGAATTTTATTATTTTTTTTTTTTAATTTTAATTTAAGTTCCTAGTTGTAAAGACACTGATGTCCTGTCCCAATCTTTGGGCTTTTCAGCCTGGAAGCAGAGCAACCTTTGGTGCAATCATGGTTCCTATGAGCAGTCCAATAGACACCTGCAAGACAAGGTGGAGATTATAGAATTATTTTCAAGTCCATCACTTTCTGCTTCCCAGAAATGTCTGTTCTGCCTTTTTGTGCACCAGCACAAATCTTCCAGGCAGCTGCTCCTTCCCCAGGTCTCCTCGTTCCCCACAAGCAGCTGCTACCATTAAGCCCTCCTGTTAGTGTTTCCCTTCCCAAGAGTGTTTTCCTTCTTGATGCCCCTGTGGGAGATGTTGCAGATAGAGCAGTTGCTGAACTGTTGGTGATGCAGGAGATGGTGGTGGTGCCCCCATGGCTCGTGCCACATGTCCCACCACTGCTGCTCAGAGGTCTGGCTGCTGCAGGTTATCTCCCCAAGCTCCATGCCTTCTGTCATTCCTCTGCTGCTCCCATGATATCACTGGGCTGGTCCAAGCAAGGATCTCTCTTCTGTGTGGTTGCCATAAATTCCACCACCACAAACATCAGCCTGAGGTACTGGACCATATCAAGCAATCAATCTCTAATTGCCACATCCCTCAGTAAAACAAAAAGCCCAAAAGGAAAGAAAAAGGGAATAAAAAGGCTAAGAGCTTCCCTCTGCCCATTGCAGATGGCTCTTGAGAAGCCTTGGATGGAAAATAACCCCCCTTAGCCCAGTGCTATGTCCATCTTGCAGAGGAACAAGCCAGGAATTTCATGCACGTCAAACAACCACCAAACAGTCCCTACAGGTCTGCTGAGGACCGCAGCTCACCGAGCGGCTGCGTGTTTACCTGCCACCCATTTCCATAGCGTGGGTGTGCAACCGCCTTCCTGGGAGCCCCAGCAGCTCCCTGCTCCTGCCCAACCTGTCCGTGCGCTGGGAACAAAGCTCAGTGCCACCGTTTAGCAGCAGAGCTGCAGATGGGTGATGTGATTGCTGCCCAGGATGCTCAGCGCTGTGTTAGGCTTGCTTGAGGAGCTGGCTCAGCAGCTGGGGTGTAAATCAGTGCGGTGATATTGCTGCTGCTGGATGGATGTGACTTTATATGGGCCAAGGATCTGAGCTGACAGCTGGGGACTGAGCTCCAGGGGTGCACAGGATGACTTGAGGGAGATGCTCAGCCTCAGTGCTCCAAATCCCCTTCCACAGGAGCTCTCCTTATCCACCAGCCCTGGAAATATCATAAGGAAACCACCCTCCCCAGCTTACGTGTCCTGTTAAGTAACACAGACGGGTCCCTCCTGAGCACGAAGTCTTGCTCAGAGGTGGCTGCACCAGCACAGCAAGGTCCTGTGCTGGCCAGGCACCTCTTAGCCCAGCAGGACCTGCTGTCTGGGTCTCAGATATGTAGGCAACAACTTTCTATGGCTTTTTCTTGGTGCCATGCTGGTGCTCTTGCTTTGACAGCCCCTGTGTGCTGCTGCTATCTGCAGTGATGCGGGGGAAGGCTGTCCTTGCCTAGCCTGGGCAGGAGAATCTGTGCCAGCATTTTCCTGGGGGATGCTGAAAGAGTTGTACTTCAAAGGCTCAGGATGTGTCCACGTTGCCTTTGGCTCATCCAGCCCACGGTTTGGGGTGGAAGCTGCTTGTGTCAGCACCTGGAGCCAGGAGGCAGCTTGGGCTGAGCTGGGGCTTCCAGCCAGGATCGGCACCCAGGTCACCCAGCCCTTCTCCACTGGTCCCCAAAGCATCCCCAGCTGCTGCAAAGTGTCCCCAAGAGCCAGTCCAGGACCAGGGGCTTTCATCCTGCACCTGCAGTAGCCATTTGTGTCAATTTGGGCACATTTCTTCCCCTCTCCCAAGCTGTTTGGGCTGTTGTGTACCCTGCTAGTCTAGTTTGATAGAAGGATGCTGCTATCACATTTGATTTTATTTTTTTCTTTTTCCTCTTCTTCTCAGAAAAAGCCAAGTTATATAAAACAAAAAAATTCCCATCTTAATGGTGGATGAATTATTTAAATAGGTCTGTTTGCTAATGTGATTGACTTCAACCAACAGCACAGGAACTGTAATTATGGGAAAACAATCAAATCTCTATCTGGGTTCACACCATACTGGTCTTTCCACTTTTTTTGTGTTATAGTAGAACCTGTTGGGCAGCTTCAGTTAAGCTGAGCCTCCTTTCTGCTGCTGGGGCAAAGAAATGCAAACCAGTAGAGCCTGTCAGACTACAAAGAAAAAAAATTATGGTTTATTGTCTGTGCAAGTTCACCCACACTGCTCACTCCTGTCTCCCGCGTCCCAGGTGACCGTCTCTTGATCACAACCGAACTGAGCCAGAAGAGTGGAGGGAGAGACACAGAGACAGCTCCTCAATGTGAGTATTGTGCCTGCTCTGGTTTTTTTCTGCCCCCTGGCATCCCAGGCAGTGTTACGTAGCTGGGAAGGGAGCTGGCGTGAGCCACGCGTGGAGAATTGGTCAGACACTGCACAGCAGCGTGACGGGGAGAGCTGTCACCGGGGCTCCCATCTGATGGGCACAGGCTGCTGTGTCACAGCTCTGCTTGCTTTTCTGTCCCCTCTCGGAATTTGTAGGGGAAATTTGGATTTTTCTAGCAGCTGGGGAGTAGATGGGTGTTGCAAAGTGGTGGCTCTGCCTCAGCGGGTATGCGGGGTCGGCAGGAGCAGAGCTGAGCCAGCCTAGCCAGGACCCCAGGGCTCTCCTCTAACACAAACCTCTCCTCTGGCGTTTTCCACTTGAGCATGAAAGGTAATGAGATATTGCTGGAATCCGAAATGCAAAGCTGGAACACAAGAGGTTCCACTTAAACGTGTAGAAAAACTTCTTTACTGTGAGGGTGACAGAGCACTGGAACAGGCTGCCCAGAGAGGGTGTGGAGTCTCCTTCTCTGGAGATGTTCAAACCCACCTGGATGCAGCCCTGTGTGACCTGCTTAAGGTGACCCTGCTCTGGCAGGGGGGTTGGACTGGATGATCTCCTGAGGTCCCTTCCAACCCCCACCATTCTGTGATTCTGTGAAATGGCATCCAGCTCTCACTCGGGTGAAGTGAAATAGCTTTGTGAGAGCAGTTTGTGGGTGTCAGGGTCCATGTGAGCACTGGGGAATTTGGTCACATTTGTATCTAGAGAGCAGGGACCAGAGGCAGCAAAAATCCAGGATATGTGACAGTCATGGTGTGAGCGGAGCTGGGTCCTTGGCCATGTCAGGATGCACTGTGGGAGCGTGTGGGCTGTCAGGGGTGGCCGACCCAGGCAGGCAGCACCGCTCGCCCGCGTGTTAGTGCCCAGGACAGGGCAGGAACCAGGGGAGCATCACCTTCCATGCAGCATCTCATGCATTGCTGTCCTGTGCCGACCCCCATGCACTTGCAGGGGACATGACCACAGATCCTCCCTGTGTTCAGTGGAGAACGCAGGACACTGATACATGGTATTGATTCAAAAACCCAGCCTGGGCAGCAAAATGTTCCCAAACCCAATGTGTCACCAAACTTTTGGGACAAGCAGAGATGTCTCAGCCCATGAAAATGCCTGGTGGTGGCTGTCTCGTTTGTTGGATGGCACAGTGTGAGGCCGAGCTGGTAAAAGAAGACCCGTCCATGGTGTTAAAGCCGAGGTGGAGCAGAGCTGCCCTGGAGAGGAACAAGTCACCACTTGATCTGGATCAGATTCAGGATGAAGCCAGCAGAGATGTGCCCAGCAAGGTGGGGAAGCGTGGTCCCATGCAAGCCTGTTGAAGAAGCAGATATTTCCCAAATGCAGCATCTCCCACTGAGCTTTGCCCTCGATCCGCTCGGGAGAGGTGAGCGGGTGCACATGCCCTGGATCTCCTGCAAATATGTGGTGTGTTAGGGGCTGTGCTTAGGAGCAGGCTGGCTCTGCTTGGCCAACACCCCTGCAGCTGGGTGGACTGATGTACAATTGCAAGGAAGGCAAAGCCATGCTGGGTAGGTTTTTCTTCCAAATTAGAAGTGTTGGGCACTTTCGCTCTCCAGAAGTGGGGAGATGAGCAGGACTTCCCAACTGTTCTGATATGAGCTGCAGGAACTCTTGAAGGATGAAGATTTTTAGAAGGTTTTAGACCTTGGCAGCTTTCATCAAAGCTTCTCCAGGACTTCCAGAGGCAGTTCACTTTGCTCCAGCTGCCCAACACCACCATGAGCATGTTCCAACACCACCTTGGTGATGGGTCCAAGGCTCCAAAATCTTGCCAGGAGCGGATGCCAGGAAGGAAAACCATCCACCTTCCTGCCCTACTTGAGCTCAACCTGGAGATGCCACAGCTGAATGATGCCTGAAACCCTGTCATTGCTCAAATTGTCCAAAAGAAGCCTTGAAAATAGAGAAGTAGCATCTCAAGATTTGTTCCGTCACTGCCTTAGAAGAGCCACGTGGGATGTGTGGGGAAACCCAAGGCTGGAGCAGTGATTGTGGTGAGTGAAATGGCCTCCCACAGTCCCCTCAACATCCCCTTGCCCCAAACCAAGCACCACCATGGTCCCAGCAGCTTGCAGCAAGCAATGGCCAAGGGGACCATGTCCCATGCAGGTGTCCTGTGAGTGGGGAGCTTGTTTGACTGAATAACAGCAAACACAGCAATGTTGTTCTGGGTCTTCAAAACAAGTGGAGCTTTTCTTGCAGCTTCTGCTATTATAAAAGAGAAATATTTACTCACCACCGAGTCTTCAGCCTGACATGTTCTCCCAGCCTCTGAATGCTGGAGGATCCCCATGGACAGGGGGTCCCAGCCACTTCATTCAGCTTTTGGACCTGCACAACCAGCAGCTTTAAACTGCCCTGGCCGTTGGGACGGGGCCAGACCCAGCACCCCGGGGCTCTGTCAGCTCCCACGGAGGAGAATTGCCACAGGCTGTCCCACCCCCATCCAGCTGGCCTGGTTCAACCAGTGGGGCCAAAGTACTCAGGATGGTTTTGCAGGACAATCTTCCTAGCACATAACTCCTTTTTTAAATACTGCTGAAAAGAAAAGCTGACTCAGTTAAAGACTTCATTACCTGCACCATATCCAGGGGAGAGAGATTTATTGTTTCCATTTGCATGGCCATTAGCTTGACTCAGGAAGCCCACGCACACCCTAACACAGCAGGTGCCAGCTTATGTGGGCATGGTTATGACGGATCTTCATGCTCCTTACCCCACGCAAGACCTGCTTACCCATGCAGGACCATGAGTGATGCATTCTCCATCCATCAGGAGCAGTGTGGGCTTCAAGGCATGCTGCTGTTGAGGTCTCCTGCCATGGAGGAGGAGACAGTGAGATCGAGATGCTCTCCAAGCATTGTGCACAGTGTAACAGGACCACAAGTGAAGTGTGGGGTGATATCGCCATCAATCACACCTTCCCAGGGGTTTTACCCCCTGCTTTTTCCAGCCAAGGGCTCTGGGGGTAGAGGAGGCACTGTGAGCATGTTGGCTGGGCTGGGGCGAGATGGTGGCCTCTGTTCCCAACAGGGCCTTGAGCTATTCCCTGAGCCTCACCGCTTCTCAATTAAAACTGCTCGGAAAATGTGATAATGCTTCATTACCCACTTCCCAGAGCATTTTGAGGTGTTAATTAAGTAATGTTTATAGAAGCTGTGGTTACCCTGAGATGCACAGGCAGATAAGTGGCTACTTATAATCATCTTCCAAATCCTCATGCAGGCACACAGACCTGCCTGCAGATCTGGTCAAGGCCCACTGTGCTCTGGGGAGAATCATGGCATGGACAGTGGGTCTGAATGTGAGTGTCCCCCCCCAAGCAGGACAAATATTTACTGCTAAACCTCAGCTGGGAGCCGTTCGTTGAAGGAACTGAGGAGCAGGAGGACAAAGCCTCCCTCTGAGCCTGGGATGGTGCAAGAACAGACCCTCAACTGTTCACCCTGCTGCACAGAAGCCAAACTCTGGCTCTTGGATATATTGCAGGGGACCAACTTCTCCTGCTTTAGTGATCCTGCAAGACCAGGACAGCAAAGACTCTGTTCTGGGAGAAGGGATGTCCCTGTGTCCAGGGAACACAGGGACATCCACCAGCTGGAGGGTCTCAAGCAGAAATATGATAATGGAAGAAAATCCTCGTTCCTTTGGTGATCACCACGGCGGTGAGAGAAACAGAAGCTGCCCTCAAAGGGCCCGGGTGGTGGAGGAGAAGCTGAGCTGATGGTTTTGTGATAGCCGGGGCTGTGCTGTATTATGGCAACACGTTTTATAGGATTGAAGTAAAAAGGGTTGCAGGTTGGGACTTGAGCTTCATCTTGGAGGATTCACTCTTGTTCTCCTCTCCCTGCAATGGGGCACGTCTGCACACACATGAGCAGGAGCAGCATCTCCCTGGTGCTGCTGGTCCTGTTTAGCTTGTTCAGGGGGCTGTGACCAGCCCTGGTCCCCAGCAAACCCAGAGAGCCATCAGGATAGCTTGTAGCCCCACTGCAACTCCACAAAACCCAGGTGGGATCCCCATCCTAAGTCAGCAGAGGTGACCCTGGGGCAGGGTGTCTGCAGGAAGGGCTCTGGCAGAGCAGCTGCCAAGAGGATTTTCGGGTTGTGCGAGGTGGAGGAAGGCACCTTATCCTCCTCCCTGGCAAGGCAAGAGCCAAAGCTGCTCCTCCTGTCTCACCTGTCGGGGGGTAATTTTGCAATCTGCCAGCCCCTATCAACACCCGCATGCAGAACCAGCCTGGTGGAGAGCAAGTGCTGGGTTCCATTTTAGGACAGCCTGTGCCACGTTAAGTCTTACAAATAAATAAATACTCAGGGGGAAAAAAACCAACAACCCACAAAAACATCTCTCTGCTCTGCCAAGTGCACAGCACATCAGCAAAGTGGATCAGCTTCATGCTGGCCTGCAACATACTCCTGGCACTGCAGATTTTCCATGAGTGATCAGGCAGCTTTTCTGGGTATAAATTCAATTTCTAATTCTAAAATTAGACCCGGAACATAGTAGAGGAGCCAAGAAAATAAAGTTTGGCTGGTGAAAGCAGCCCTGCCCAGCAATCAGCCAGCAAAAGGTATATTACATAAATCCAGCCTGAAGCTGAACAACTCCAGAGCTGCTGATGGGGAAATATCTGGTTGTAAATCCATTAAGCTTCACTAATCCGACAGTGTCAGACCTTCACAGTCCTGCCATTTTATTTTTTTATTTTAATTTTTTTTAACATCTTAAGCTCATTTAGCTAATGAGCTGCTTTATTCTTCTGAAAGGAAGCTGTGCTGAGGGTGAGGATGTGCTGTGGCTCTGTGCAAGCGTGGCCGGCAGCACTGGGGATAGTAATGAGAGGCCAGAAAGCCCTTGGGGAGCAGGGAATGGGGGTGGCTGTGCTGTCAGAGCCAGCTGTCCCAGTCTGTCCCTTCCCAAGGCCCCTGGCATGGGCTGGGAAATAACCTCTCCACTGTTTTCCCTCTCCCCAGCCGCAGTCAGGAGCATCCTTCCATCCCTGCAGAGCGATGCCGTTGGTACCCAGGCGATGCCAGGGGCTGCCCCAGCCCTATGTGTGACAACCAAGGTGCTGGGGACCCTGTGCCCCAATCTGGACCCCGTGTCTCACCCTGAGCTGAGCATCAAGGGACGCAGAGAGCAGGTGAGCAAAGCCACAACCATCAGCAACTGCCATTCCTTGGGGGTTTGGGCTTTCCAAACCCCCCAGAATTGGGGGCTGGAGGAGGAGTTCACCTCCAGTCCCCAACGCTGGGGCTCTGTTTGCAGAGGGCACCTGTCACTTTGAAATACAGCCGGTCCCACCAGCACGCCAAAGGGCTGCTCCCAGCCCCGCGTCTGGCACCGCCGGGCGTATATTACAGTGACAGCTCTGGAAAGGGCTCAGGGCTGTAAATGAAATCCCTGTGTCAGGGAGCGAGCTCCACACTGAGGGACTCTGAGGTCTGGTCTTCATCAATAAATCTCCCTCAATAAATCCTCTCGAGCGAGGTGGAAAAGCTGGAGGCTGTGGCTTCATGTCTTGGCCAGTCCACACTGGGCAAGAAGGGAGCAAAGCCAAAGTCCTCGGAGAGCCTGGGCTGTCTGTGGGGTGGCTCTGCCACGGTGAAATGTCAAATCCTGGGTGCAGATGCACGAGGGGTGATGCTCGTGTGACTCCTCTGTAACTGTGTGTGTGCACAGACCAGAGACCCAAAGTCCTCACCGGGTTTGCTGCAGAGTGGCAGTCCCATCTGCAGGCAGGGACAGATATTGGCATCCAAAAAAGCACCAAAAATGGGAATAGCCTTCCCTAGAGGGTCACCGATCCCCACGGAGGGTATCTGACCTGGAGGCTCTGAGAAAAAGAAAATCAGCCCTTCTGGCACAGCAGCCATGTACGGAAGGAGAAGCGACTGCCCACACCCCAACCCCAAATCCTGATCTGCCGGGCTCTGCCCTCAGTGCTGAGTCACAGCAGCTGGGATCCAGATCCAGCACTGAGCACCTGGGCTGTCCCTGTGCCCTTCACCTTTCCCCCCAGCCCAGCCTGGATGTCACCTCCCTGGGGTGTCCCAGCTGGACCCCCATGGCCCAAAACACTGAGTGCTGCTCAGCCCTGGGGGACACCAGCCTTGGGGACAGGGCAGTGCCAGGGTGGGCAGGGGCTGATCCAGCACCCATGAGCATCGTAGGGAGCCCACGTGGACATCACCAGCTCTGCTCCCAGTTGCAATCCCTTCCCAGTTTGCAGCATTGGGGAATGCAATGGGAATTGGTGCCTGAGCACAGATGGCAGCGGTGGGTCTCACAACCTTGCAGAGGTACTTTGCCCAGGGCAGAGCCAAATTCAGGACTCGGCGATCCCGGGAAGTCCTTCCTGTTAACAGGGGTTTCATTTTTCTTTTCTGGAGCAAAGCCAGGTATTATTTCTCCTGGGTGGTTCTTCAGCGATGGCTCTTGGTGCTGAGCAGCAGAGATCAGTTCCAAATCCCATTTCACGGCGGCCGCGCCCGAGCCGCGCGAGCCGGAAAAAGCCGCACTGTGCCTCGGGTGGATTTTACTTGCTGGGAGAGATCACCCAGCCCTGCAAAAGGGTGGATTGTGCCCAGGGAATTGTGAACAATTAATGTTTTGGGTTTTTTTTTTTAAAGTGTTTCACCAGACAGTGAGATCTCTGCTTCTTTGCTCAAAAGGCAACCCAGCTGTTTGCTGATCCGGGCGTGCTAGGAGCGCACAAGCCGAGCTCGCTGCTTCTGCTCGCCGGCGCGTGCCTCATTTCTTTTGAAAATCAGATGCTTTAGGGGAAAGTTTCTTCTTCCAGCTCTGTGTGCCCACATCTTGCATATGCAGGCGATCCGGCACACCTCTGCTCTGCATGAAGATAAAGCACGGGCGGGCTGCCGGCGGGGAGCTGGGATGGAGCCCAGCAGAAACCTCCCCGTGCTGCTGTGGGGTTGCAAAACCCAGGTCCAAGCCTGGCCTTTCACCTTCCAACAACAGAGGGGAGGTTTTCTCCTTGGTCATCTCTGTGTGGTTGAAGGCTGAGTGTCCAGGTGCTTTCTTGGGAATGGGATTACTGGTCATGACCCGGTAACTGGTGTGACTTTTAGGGGAGAAGCTGCCATGTGGCAATGCTGAATGTCCCCACCTGGAAGTCCCTCTTCTCCCAGCATGGTCTGGGTGGTTCTGGAGGACATCCCAGTGCAGGCAGGGCTTTGCTGACCTGCTCGGAGGGGCAGGGAGGTTGGACACCTTCCACAATGCTCTGAAGGGTTGCTCAGACACATGCTCCTCCCTGGTACCACCGTGGTCCAGGAGGGACTCGGACCCAGAGCTATTTGGGGGAATCTAAGACTCCTCAAGGCTTTGGCTGATGGAAAGGAAAGAGTCTATCCCAACATCAGCATCCCAGGGAGGAATGAGGACATCACAGGTCTAATGAGCTTTCTCATCTCCAAAGTTTCTGCTTTTCTTCCCTGCTAGTAATTTTGAAATTTATGATCACTGGGATTAGGGCAAAATTCTTAAAATTAGGGCAAAATTCTTAAAAAAACAGCCACTTTACTTCCAGGTTGGTTTTTTACCTCCTGCCTTTCCCAGCTTACTGAGCTGGGGGCATTGTGAGCAGCTCTCTACCTGTCCTGTTTTGGGGGGATTTTTACAAAATCCAATCAAAAACTGAAAAGTAAGGGGTTTTTTCATCAAGCAGAACACTTTATCTTTTCTCAGTTATTCTAGAGCACTACTGCCAGCACTAAGTGATGGCACTCAGCATGATGGAACGTTAATAACCACATAATATCAATGGGGAAACTGAGGCAGGGGCAGGCTGAGCAGAGACCTGAGCCCAAGGCAGGGGCGGGGACAGCCAGAGCACCCCGGGGTGCCCCAGCTCACGTTCAGCCCCATGGGTGCTGTGCCCACACCAGTTCTGCACCCACCAGCCTCCCTGTAGAGCTCAGCTCTGCACACCCCCTCTCCAGGTAAAATGGGGTGAATAACACTCAGTTTGGTGTCTCCCAAGGGTTTGAAGAGGCTGCAGACACGAGGCCACAGGAGAAGCCCAGGGTGATGACAGCAGGGTGGCCAAGTGGTACATGTTGCCTCTGTAGAAGCTGTGTGTGGTGTCAGAGGGAGGAGGGATGCACAGAAGCATCTCAGAACTCAACAGGAGATGGGTCCATCAGGCTCAAGCACCAAAGCTTCTGCAAGTTTCCCCATCATCAGTCCCCAGCAATGTGGTCCCAGCACAAGCCCTGCAATCCCTTCCTCCTGAAGACGCCCTGCCTCGCCTCATCCCAGAAAAATGTGATTATACAGCTCAAAAAGTAGAGAAAAAGCTTGATTTTTCTGTTGGGCTTTCAGTTCTCCTGTTTTCCAAGCCATCATGCTCTGCTCTGCCCATGTCCCCAGCCCTGGGCTGGGGAAGGGTGGACAGGTCTGAAAACACCTCCCTGGATGAGCCTTTTGCTTTGTGCATGTCTGTGGTTTAGCAAATAATCTCAGTTTCTAGATTTGGACTTTGTCCTGTTTCTAAGACTTTCCAGAGCACCACATACACAAGACACTTCTCTTTTATTGGACTTCTTGTTTCTGGTTTAGGCTGAAACCTGAATAATTGGAAGCAAAAAGACACCCTTGTGCTGGAAGCATCCCGGCGCCCAGCACAGCCCTGAACATGACCACAGAGAGTTTTGCAGATTTCCTGAATAAGCTCAAGGAAATCCATGAGAAAGAGGTCCAAGGTAAGGAGACATGAGAAGTCTTATTAAAAACTGGTGGAGGTTCATTTCTTTGTGCTGCCACCTTCATCTGTTTGGTTTGAAATAACCCAAAGGGAGGAGGAATGGGTGTGGATTAGGGAACTTTGGGAATTAGGGCTCAGGAAGCATCAGCTATGGGGATGGATGGGGACACAGGGTCACAGCCTGGCCCTCAGGGGATCACACCATCCAATGGCACCTTGGGATGGTTTATCCATCTTATCTCAGTGGAGAACAAGATTTATTGAGAAAATCAGTAACTTTTTGGACGATGAGGAGGAGCAGGAGAGAGAGGGTGTTCCTGCATCCAGTAAACCTGGAGATATCCCACCTGTGGGAATCCCACTTGCTTCAAGAATTGATCATGAGGGTTTTGGCTCCTTTCCTGCTCCTGCTGCCATGGTCTGTGGTAAGGGTGAACTGGGAGGTTTGCAGAAGTGACACACACCTGCTGGGCATCTTCTCCGAGCAACGTGGATTGGAGTATATTTGGATACTGAGGGCTCAAAGGAAAAGTGGAAAGATGCAATAATCTGTAAGGCTGAAGCAGCGGGAGTATGAAGCTCTGTTAAAGAAAACCTTAGAGTCAGGTTAGAGACTTTATTCCTCTAGGGAATAGATTATTCCTCAGATCATACATTATTAAAATAAGAACCATTAGAATAAGCAACCAAACACTAAATCCAATTGTTTTCCTATTAGAATAATTCCCAGTATCAATACTATGAACCAACCAACAGCGCTTTTGGAGGATCTGGCTGATGAATTTATTCTTCGCTTGTGTAGTTTCAAGCCATGTGAGAGTTAGAGGAAACTGTTGAGCAATTCAAACCACATGTTTACATCTACTTTGCATAAAATGGATTTGACAAGGTGTAACGTCTGCAGATCCATCAACGAAAGCAGTTCTTGTTCAGCTGTAAATATCCTCCAAGATGCTTTGCAGCTCTGAGAGTTGTAAAATACTGCCCACCTGGGAGATGCGTGCTGTAAGGAGAAATAACCAGGAACAAAACTGAAACAGACTTTCTGGGGGTGGGAGGGGAAGTGCAGACTCATTAAATAGTGGAAATACAAAATGTGTTCACATCCTGTACAACTTTTCCAGCTACGTTAATCTGTGATGTTCTCTAGCACAGGCAATGGGTTATTCCTTCTTGGGAATAAGGTTTGTAAATTGGTGAGGTTTCTGCAAAGCCAGGTGTCCTCCTGAAGTTCCATCATTGCATTTTGTCTCCAAAGTGTTGGGGAATTGACAATAAATACCCACCTCTCCATCTCTGTTAATTATTCCAGGTCTGCAAAGCAAGCTGAATGAGAGGACGACGGAGAAGTGCCGGTGAGGAACACCAAGTCTCCTCTCTGCACGCCATGGAGGGTGAAGGGGAGGTTATGCCACTTCATTTTCAGATCCTCCAGACACTCCTCCAGGGCTGCCTGAATTGGAGAGCATGATTTGCCTTTTTGACTCTGCCAAACTTAAATCTTTTGGTGACTTTTGCCATGCAAGTCCCCAGCACAGGCAGGGTTTGGGGTGATTCCAGCCCACCTCCACTTTACCTTCCCACTGGCAAGTGATGCTTGTGCCCATGGACACTTGTTCTCTTGGGGAGCCATAAGCAGGGTGGAAGCAAGCTGCTAACTCCATGGGTGGGTGTTTCAGGTCCACTTTACCTTCCCACTGGCAAGTGATGCTCGTGCCTATGGACACTTGCTCTCTTGAGAAGCCATAAGCAGGGTGGAAACAAGCTGCTAACTCCATGGGTGGGTGTTGCAGAGCAGCATCTGGCCTCTAACACATTTATTTCCCCTCCTGCTGCACAAGCAAAAGCAATTCAACCATATGGATGTGTGGTGGGCTCAGAGCAGAAATCCTTCCCCTTGACAGGGTGCTGTGGGTAAAGGCACAGATCTGAGGGAGAAGTCTAATAACCCTCTTCTCTTTTCTCTGTTTCTACAATTAGTGATGCTCAGAGAATTGAAGAGTTGTTTGCTAAAAATCACCAGCTAAGGGAACAACAGAAGGTCCTTAAAGAAAATGTAAAGGTGTTAGAAAACAGGTAAGATTTCTTTTTCAACAGGGTGCTGTTCAGTGGCAGTGAGTGCACCCTCCCAGGAGGAGAGTTTGGGGTTTACTGTCTTCCCAGGAGTGGGATGGAGCTCATGAACTTCTTTTTTGCTTGTACTTGGCTGCTGGGAGAGCTGGGAGAGCCTGGACATGTGCAGAGGAGCTTTCCAAAGCTGATGGTGGTGGGGCTGGATCTGGAGGGTGGAAGGGTCAGGGCTGGGCTGCAGGGGTGATAACACATGGGTGATGGGTGATAACTCCATGGGTGATGGGCTGGGTGCACACGCTTCTCCGTGGGGAGGGCAGGAGCTTATTTCCCCCGTAGGAACTGTATGTTAACAAGCTGTTGGCCGTGGGTTTTCCCCCAGGCTGCGAGCAGGTCTCTGTGACAGATGCATGGTCACCCAGGAGCTGGCGAAAAAGAAGCAGAATGAGTATGAGACGTCCCATTTCCAGAGCCTGCAGCACATCTTCATCCTTGGTATGTGTAAGCTCAGCTTTGGCTGGCTGGGTCGCTGCTTAGTTAATGCCTCTCCCAGATATTTGCACATGAGCCGCCCCGTGACCTGGCACCCAGGAGAAGTTTGGGGATGGGGAGAAGGGACACTGATGTGAGTGTAGGGACCTTGAAAAATCAGACCTGACCAGGACTGTGGATGGCAGCCAATGTCACCCCCCCAAGCAGAGGGAACTGCTTGCACAAAGCAGCAGAGCTGGGGGGTTGTAGCCCTCCACACCCCTAGAACAATGAGAGATGCTCACACCAAGAGCAGCCTCCAGCTGGCCAGGCCATGGCAGCTGCCTGCAGAAAAGATGCATTTGGCACCACAGAAGCAACACTCTGGCAAAGACAGGAAAGTCACAGCAGCAGCTCAGTGTGGATAAATGGAAATCAAGCAACACGTGTGATGGATCTTCTCCTGAGCCTCTGGCAGAGCTCCCAGCACTGCTCAGGCTCAGGGTGTTTGTCCTTTGGAATCTGGCTGGTCCAGGCAGGGTCATGGGGATAAAGGAGAGAAGACATTTAGGAGGGATGGAGGGGTGCCAGCCCTTGGTTTATCTCCCCAGTTATGCCATTGCTCCCCGAGTGCTGCTTTTGAGCACAGTCCATCCCACCGCGCCACAGCCGCCACCCTGGATGGTTCACACTTGTCCCCTGAGCTGGATGGGCTGCAAGCAGACCCCAATCCTGACCAAACCCCAGTTGGAAAGTTGCTCCCTTTTAACCCTTAGTCCCCAGCGTGTTTTCAGCAAAGAAAAGAATCACAGAACGGTGGGGTTGGAAGGGACCTCTGGAGATCATCCAGTCCAACACCCTTGCTAAAGCAGATTCATCTAGAGCAGGCCACACAGGACTGCATCCAGGTGGGTTTGGAATCTCTCCAGAGATGGAGACTCCACACCCTCTCTGGGCAGCCTGTCCCAGGGCTCTGGCACTCTCACAGGAAAGAAGTTTTTCCTCATGTTTAAGTGGAACCTCCTGTGCTCCAGCTTGTGCCCCTTGTCCTATCACTGGCCACCACTGCGAAGAGTCTGTCCCCATCCTCTTGACATCCCCCCCTTTAGATATTGATAAACATTGATAATGTCCCCTCTCAGTCTGCTCTTCTCCAGGCTAAACAGTCCCAGTTCTCCCAGTCTTTCCTCATAAGAAAGATGCCCCAGCCCCTTAATCATCTTTGTGGCCCTAAATCATCTTTGTAGCCCTACAAATGTGCCATCTCTCCAAAACCTGGTGCCAGTCCTTCTCCCCTATGCACCCCAACAGGCTGTGAGGAGCATGAACTCTCTCCTTGCAATGCCTGAATTCTCTGAACAACTTGTGTCCCTGCAGCTAATGAGACGAACCGCCTGAGGGAAGAGAACAAAACTCTCAAGGAAGAATTGAAGAGGCTCCGAAGCCTGGAGTAAGTGCTCACCTGGGTTTCATTCACTACGAGGGGTGTTGGTAAGAGTAGAGGCATCCCTGCAGCTGGGCTACAACCTGGCCACGGCATCCTCAGGGGTACTTTAGCACCTAATTCCTATGGATTCCTGTAGATGTTTGATGACCTGTAGACACCAAAACACCCATAATGATCTCAAGTCCTTGTTAATCTTTGCTTGCTCCCCTGTTCACCTACATCCAAGGATCCAGTTTTTGGGGAACAAGGGTATTCAACACCCTACCATGGGGGACTGCTCATGGGAAGCAAAGCCCTAGGCTGCTCACCACAGACCTCAACCTGGGCTTCCATGGCTTTTCCATGGCACCAGGTCCCCTCCTGCAGCAGCCAGAGAGGGTCTGCAGGAAGCAGGTTGTGTCTTGGGGAAGGGAGAGTGAGACATAAGGGACTGAGATGGGGTAAAGAGGGAGAAGTGATCTGCACCAACAGGTTCATATCCCAGCAGAGCGCTGTGCTGAGAGCCAAGTAACCTGCCAGGCTGGCCAGTATATACAAATCAGCTCATTCCTCAAGGGTTTAAAGTCCAGAGGAATTAGCACCGAGGGATTAGTTTAGGAAAGTATTTTCTTTGGAGCACAGAAGCACCATCCACTTAAAGAGAAACTCCCATTTTTACTCCCCGACGCTTCCCAAGGCCTGAGGAATTTCAGAGCTGTAGGTCAGGTTGGGTTTGCTGAGCACCAAGTGCTCCTGCTCTGCTCTGCTCTTCCTTGGGCTGCTGAATAGGAAGATTTCCATCCCAACACCTATGTCTCAGCATCAGGGTCCAGCCAGGACTTTGCCCACAACATAGCAGTGGGTCTCCAAGACTCAGCAACTCCCTCGTAATAACCAAAAGCATCAGCTCCACCAGCTCAATAGGATGAAGGGGAACAGCTGCCACATTCCTCATCTGAATCCACCCCTACATCAGGCTCAAAGCCCAGCCAGGGACGTCCAGGTTCTCACAGAGCTTTTGCAATAGCTGCAGTTGGGTTTTGGCTTACCCAACGTCGTGGCTTCCTGCAACATTACCCAGGGCCAAGTGGGGAAATCAGACCTTGAGCTGTCATGCTGGCTCTGTCCCATGCTCCAGCCTGCAGCTGAGCTAACGATAAGCTGCAAGGGAAGGAGCTGAGCCTGAGGAGCCGGTATATCCACATACATGTAAATATAAATATGTATATTTATATATCGGGCTTTACAACTCAGAGCTCCCAGTACAGTGGCTCTCAAACCTTCCTTCTCCTGCCCCTTCTCATTCATTCGTGTCCTTCTTCTTTCCACAGAGACAGGACAAAGCACCCAGGAGTCACGTCCAAAGAAAGCAGCTCCACCCCAAGCTCCCCCTTGGCTTTACTGTCCCCAGTGAGCAGGAACACCAGCAGCGAGAAAGCAGCTCACAGGGGAGCAGAAGAAGCTCACCATGATGTGCCAGGCCTCGAGCTGGGAGAAGGTGGGTGCTGCCACCCTTGAGGGACCTGGGGATGGGAAGAGTGACTGAGCCATGGTGCAAAGCAACTCTGGGAAAGGGTCTGGAGAACAAAGGCCAAGCTGTTTGCAACTCAGATGGACGTTGCCATGGGCAGAACAGCTGCTGGGGGTGCAAATGCATGCCAAGGGAGAAACATGCCGCTCTGTATCTGAGCAAAAGAGTGCTGGGTGCCCTCACTGTAAGACAAGTGCTGTTGGACCTGACACCTATTTCATGGAGAGACCATTGAATGTATCCACCAGTGCAATGGAGGGTACTTTCAATCAGGTGCTGGCTTGAACCAGATGGAAATTTTGGCTCCAAATCTTCAATAGAAGGTGGTTGGTACCAGTCAGTAGCATCCTTGGGAGGTTGCAAGATTCCAGCACAGCTGCAGGGCAGGGCAGCCTGCAACAGCTCTGTGGGACCATCACAGGGGCTGGTTGTGTCTTTTTTGCAGAAAAGCCTGCAGGACAGAGAAGTTCTCCAAGCAGTAGGACTTCCCCAGGCACTGTCCTCCAAGAAGTCAGCCTCGCAGAAATGGTGAGTTGCTGGAGGTAGCCTGATGTCCTCAGGACTTCTCCCCACCACTGTGGTCAACTGAACTGGATGAAGAAAGGTAGACTGGGATAGGGAAAAAGTAGGAGGCACTTAGGGGGTGAA
The DNA here is from genome assembly GCF_000700745.2 of Antrostomus carolinensis. Classification (NCBI taxonomy): domain Eukaryota; kingdom Metazoa; phylum Chordata; class Aves; order Caprimulgiformes; family Caprimulgidae; genus Antrostomus; species Antrostomus carolinensis. The sequence continues at coordinate 9,369 of NW_010302981.1, read as the reverse complement.
AGAATTAGCCAGACTTGGGCAGTTTGCCATTGTCAGAGCCAAGGAGGACACCCACCAAATGCCAGACATGTCCTCTCTGCAGAAGTTGCCACTCTCTGCAAGCAAAGCATTGGGAGTTTGGCACAGGCTCCTGTCCCTGCTGTGAACGTGCACGTCTTTGTTTGCTCCTGTGTTTATCCTCCATGACAACATGTCTATCACCCCTGAGTCCTCTGCCCATCACTCTGGTTCCTCTCTCAGATGTCTTGCTGGGGAAAGCTCTGAGGAGTGAAGGACCTGGGAAGATTGTCCTGAGCCACGTTTCAGTGTAGCTTATCCTGAGTTATAGAGTCAGCTCTCCATTATCTGGGTGAGCATTGTGAGTGTTGGAGGAGCCTGGAAAACATGTAAACTGTGGGAGTTGTGGGTACTGAGAACAAATACACCACAGCAGCCCTGCCCAAGAGCATCACAGATGTCTCTCCATCTGCAGCATAATGAATATTGGGATTTTCAGAGGGCTTGGCCTGCAGTGGTTCCCATTTTGTGCATTGATGTGAGCCTGCCATGCTTTTCAAACACAGAGAGTATGTGTCAGCGAGGGATGCTGAGTGATATGGTGATACTGGGCACCAGGAGATGAGACTGCAGGACCTGGAGCCCTGTTCCTGGCTGTGGGAACTCAAGCTTGCATACACACCCACACAGATGCTTCTGTTTTGGCACAGGCTTCGCTTACCTGAACTCCACAGAAAACTTGCAAGAGCAGGAGAAAAGGGGTTTTGGTAAGGCTGCAGGCAGGCTGTGAGGATAATTAATAGGGATAGCAGGAAGGGTTGGTGGCATCTCCAGGTGGGCAGGGGAAAGTCAAGTCAGAACATGTGGTGAGCCTTTCATGACAGCAGATGGAGATGATGATGTCCTGGCCTCACAGCCAGGTACTCCATTGGAAATACAACCATCAAATCAGTCCATGCCAGGAGCTTCCATGAATAAAGTCTAGTGGCCTGACTAAGGGTCAGGGAATTTGCAGGGTCATACCTTGGTTAAGTGTGATAGTTTCACCAAAACCAGGACATTAAGCCACCAAATCATGGCTTGACTTGAGAGGAAGCACAAGACTTCCTGGGCTACAAATCAGTGCAGCCAGAAGATAAAGAGTATTGTAGGTCCCACTAGAAGACATGAAGGGGAAATTTCCTGGGAAAATCAATAAATATGGTTGAGCTGTTGACCAGAAATGTATCAAAGAGGGCACTTAGGAGCTATGTGTCTTCTTCATGCTGGTGAAGAGCTGCTTGGTGGGGCTCCCCTTAGCCACACGCTGCCTGGGGTGCCCAGCAGAATGACTCACCTGGGCTTTCTCCCCCTGCCACAGGCATCCCAGAGGATTGCCAACCAGCTGCATGGAACCATTGCCCTGGTGAGACCTGGCTCCAGACCCTGCCTCCTGGAAAAAAGTCCTTCAGGGTCAGCAGTGTCCTCACCTTCATCGGCAAGGAAGACTCCTCTCCCGCCGGAGCGAGCAGAGAGCCCCAGCCTTGAGAGGTGAGTTCTGGGCTTGTGGGTCAGGGTGCGGAACAGTCTGCAGCTGTCCCACCAGGCCGACTGCAATGAGATGGCCAACATTCACTGCATCTGCCCACCTTCTTCTCCAGACTTCTCCCACAGCTTTGGAGAGAGGGGATCTTCCAGTTTACACCAGCAAAAAAAATTACTGGAATGCAGTCTGATGAGATGAGCCTCTTGTTACTCCAGTTTCATCAGACAGGCTCAGAAAGTGAACCAGTTGCCCCCACCTGCAGCCAGGAGGAGAAGAACTGGCCTCACCAGAGGCAGCAATCCCTGCTCCTCCTTATCTATTCTAATGGACTTTCCTGCAGGGCTCAGCGCTTCCTTGGGCTTATCCTGCCCATGGATTTCAGAAGCACAAAGGGCTGAGCAAAGCCAGTGAGTTCACCTGTAGAGACAGCCAGTTTCCCAGAGTGGGAGTAGATCTGCCAACCATTCCCAGGAACAGCTTGCACACACAGAAGCTGCCAAATAACCAGCAATAGCAGTGATTCGGTTTGCAGGGCAGGTCCATGCACTGTACCAACCTTCTTAGCACGGCTGTGAAAATGTCCTGTTGAGTGATATTAGGGGAGGGTGGACTGTTCCTCTGTCCTGGAGGTCTTCAGGCTCACCAAGACGCTAAGAAAGCCCCACGGTGGGTAGTTGGGATGCTTCTGGCTGTAAGGCATGGTTTGAGAAGTGACTTTTCAGCTGCATTGCTCAACCCCCTGCCTGGAGCTGCCACAGCCCAGGGACAGGAGAGCGATGTTGGGTGGTGGGATGGTGATGGCTTCTGCAGTGAGTGCAGTGGGGAGACCCACTGCTGGCTGCCTGTCCACTGCAGCCACCAGGACTCTTTTCCCCAGTACAGCACCCAAAGGCAACCATGGTGCATGGGGCCAGGAGCTCCAACAGGCAGCAGAGCATGGAAAGAGCAGGAGAGACCATGCACATCATCTGCAGGAGCTTGGAAATTGCATGAAAATTCTCTAATTAATGTGTTCCTTTTTTTTTTTCCCTGCTTCTTTTAGTTATTTACCAGCAAGCAAACCAGACTCCCTCAAGGTTGCTCCATCCTATGAAAACCTAAAGCTGACCACCCAGAGAGAGCAGCTATGCCTTCTCCATAAGCACCTTTCCCTGCACCAGCTGGGGTTGGTGAGTAACTGTGCCTCAACCGACCGGGACATCAGCAGCTTCTCCAGCCATTTACTCAAGGCCAAAGACACCGATGGCAGGATGAGGTCACGTGATGGTTGGGAAGACCACGCAGCTTTGCTGAAGCTCCCTGCTGCCATGGTGTACGTGAGGGATCAGCAGCTGGAGGAGAAGCTGCATCTCCTCAAGCACAGGGAGCGGCTGCAGCATTTCCTCATGCAGCAGTGCCAGCCGGGCCAGCGGGCAGATGGAGACTCAAAGGCTGTGCCCGAGGAGAGGCCCCTCTCCCCGTGGCCGAGCATCACACCAGGATGCAAGGAGGAGAGGTCCTTCCTGGAGGATGTTGCAGATGAGAAGGAAGAGAAGGAGCTTTGTCTGAGCCGGGATGGCCCTGAGCTCCGAGGAAAGGTGGAGGCAGTGAAGGACGATGGTGCAGACACACCTCTGGATCTGTCAGACTCCAGCCGTGGCAGGGAAACGGGCTGGCACAGCCGAAAAGAGCCACGGGGGGCCAGCAGCCCCCGGCTGAGCCCTGGGGACAGCTCTGCTGTGCCAGCAGCCCATGGTCCCTGCAGGAGATACGGGACGGAGCAGGATGACTTGCGCTTCTCCTACCATTGGCCCAATGCCTCCCGGGCACTGTCTGGTGCTGTCAAGGAGGAAGAGGAGGATGAAGCTGTGGTGAGTATGGTTCATGTTGCCATCAGTTGTGGCCCCTTCCCTTCCCTAGGGAGTCCAGCACTGGTGCTGGCACCATTGTGACCACCATTAACATCCGGTGGGAGGGTGACTTTGCTGCACGTGAAGCTGACGGGGATGTATTTGCACATGGTAAAGCCACAGCCACTCATCCCCAGCTCTCATTCCCCACCTGCCCTCACATTGGTGCACATGGGGTTTCCATCCAGGTCCAAGGACAGGTCCATGCAGAACGGGTGCTGAGCTTCCCTGCAACATGCCACAAGCACATGGAAATACCTCCATGATGCTTGTCCCCATGGGTGTCACAGTCCACCCCTTACTCCATACCATTTACACCATGCTCATTTACATCATGCTCATTTATTTGGGTTGTCAAGCACTGGAACAGGCTGCCCAGGGAAGTGATGGAGTCACCATCCCTGGAGGCATTTAAAGGATGTGTAGATGTGGTACTTGGGGACATGCTGTAGTGGTGAACTTGGCAGTGCTGGGTTTATGGCTGGACTAGATGATCATAAAGGTCTTTTCCAACCAAACTATTCTATGATTCTATTCTCAGGTTTCACACTTTTAATACATTTCAATATATACTCACACATATACACACAGAGATCATTCCCTTAGTTTATGGGCCATTTTCTTCAAAATGTCTATTGGGTTCCATCTGTCATGACAGCCTTTCAAGGTAGGAGAGATGATGTGGAATTTGCACAGTCAATGCAGCAGGTGACATTGGACACAGCAGGATGACAGTGTGTGGTCTCTGTTGCATGCTGCATCTGGACCTCGTAGCTGGTATATCCAGTGTGGTCCACGCCCAGGGTCTGTGGGTTGAAGATGTTGACCTCAAAGAAGTTGTTGGGCACCAACTCTGGTTCCATCAGAGTTCACTCTTCATTAACCTGGGGAAATTCTCAATATAAAGCTGTTGGTATAATACACAACAACCATGGCCATGATGATATGTGATTCATGTCCCCAGCAGGGGCTGGGACAGATGTCTTTTCCTGCTTGGTAAAGGTGGCATTCGTGCTCCCTGTATCTTACAGCTCCCTCTCTCACGGCCACATCCAACAAACAAGTCCACACCGAGGGACCCAGAGACCCTTCCAGAGACCGGGGTGAGACTGGCTGTCAGTGCACAGAAGGAAGAACCAGGTAAAAAGCCCCAGGCAGATGTGACGATTAAGAAGGCAAGAGAAAAAGGTACATTTTGGTGAAGGCACCTTACAGCTGGGAGCTCTCCGTGCTGGGCTCTGCAGGTGACTGAAGCCATAGCTAAACAGGACTTCCAGGGGCCAAGGTACTCCTGGCTTCCAGCTCTGTTGGGCCATCAGGGGAACTTTTCCCATTCCTGTCTTTGAGGGCTCAATTTTCAACCCTAGGGATGCCCAAAATTCAGGCCCAGAATCTATGGAGAGATACTAACCCCGGCTGTTATGGAGAAGAGCCCAGTATCTCTGCCCAGCACAGGGCAGGAGCCACCCATGGGGTGTCCTTGCAAGCTCTGCAGAGCACCCTGCACTCAGCTGCTGACTGGCACTGAGGTTCCAGGAGCTAGAGAGGTTGATTTAGCACAGATCCATTGGCAAAACCCACTCCACGGTGAGCCACGACAAGACAAGCTGGCTGCTCCAGCATTACCTGCCCCTCTCAGGGAAGCAGAAGCTCAGAAGTCACCCCAGCAGAAATGGGGAAAATGCAAGAGGTTTGCAGGACTAGAACTGGAGAAACCATCCCTGTCTGTGTCCCCTTGCTCCACAGTGTGCCCTGTGCTGGCACGGCACGTAGGGCTGAGCATAGAGCGAGAGATGCTGGTACCTGCAGCAGGTAGGACAGGATGCTCTCCTCCCTTTCCCTTCTCCATCCCCATAAAAGCCCTTTCCATTCCCAAAACCAGCAGTGCCCTTAGTCTGGGGACAGGTGTTTTCTCCCTGCCCAGCCACCACGGGACATGGGTGCCAGGTTTGGCTGGGTGGGTGGGAGGCAGCAGCCATGGGGAGCAGAGCAGGAAGCACGTCTGCTCAGGGCTGCTCAGTACCAGCCCTACTGGCTCGGCCAGAAAGTTGAGCTCTCCTGGATTAGTTGGTCTGGGCGTGTCGGAGCGGTTTGGGAACAACTCTTCGGAGCAGGATTTTAGAGGGTGGAAAAAAAAAGAAAGGGAGTCCTCTCTCTGTGATTTACCTGCTAAGGAGATACCATCATAGCAGAAGAATTTCAGCTGATTACATTCTGGGTGTGGGAATACAGGACTTTCTTCTGTTCTCACCTTAAGGTTGACACAAAGCCCAGGAAACAATACACAAATACTTCTGCACTTTCCAGTGAACCTTAACCCCCAGAAGGATAAAGTAAGGATGAGATCAGACTAGAGGGGCTCTGAAAGCACCATCGTTTGCTCTCCCACGCAGGCAGGGACAGCGTGGGAGGCTGTCCTGCCCACAGTCCCACCCCAGCTAGACCTTAGTGTCAGGAGCAAGAAGTATTGAGGTCTTGGAATGTCCCTCAGAAGAGGGCACAGCTCTGTCCCCAGCCCTTTTTCCCCCTCGCAGCCAGCACAGATGTGCCACTGTGGGTGCAGACAGGGTGATGCCACCACCAGCATGGCTTGGTCCCTGGCCCGGGCAGCCTCACTCTGTGCAAAGGTTGGGTGCGTGTCTGGTGCGTGCAGGTACGTGTCTGGGGTTGTGTAGCCTCAGGGTCTGTGTGCAGCAAAATTCTTTACTGGGCAGGGAAGCAGCTCCCCCACCTTTCCTTCCTCTGCTCCTCCACACATGGTCCCTGCCAAGAGCCACCGACCAGCACCGGCAGCAAACCTGGGGATCGTGCATTGTGGCCTCTTTACCCAGACACGCTTCTCCTCACCTGGATCTAGAACAGAAAGGTGCAGTCTGGGATTTTAAATACCTTCCAGCTTCCCAACCTGCATGTGGCCATGGACTTTGGGGCAACACTTGCAACCTTGGGGTAGCAAAGTCCTACAGATACAGCTTTATTGGGAGCTGGTTCCCCAACAGAGTCCTGTTGGATCTCCCACAAACGTTCACTCCAAGCCACGTAGCTTGCAGTGCCTCTGCTTTGCAACACAGTTTATTGCTGAATCTGTCTTCTGCACTGGTGGCTCAGCACCAGCTTGTGAGCTTGTTGAGCCCCCTGCCAGCCAGAAAACCCTTCCTTTTCTGTTTCCTTAGATGACGATGACTCTGAGTCTGGGAAGCAGGAATCTGATGAGCCAGACACGACGGACAGCGAGGTGTGTTTGCTCTCCTCAGCTCATTAGCTCAGGCTGTTGGGTCTGAGAGGTGTAAGACGGGTTGTCCCCACCCAAACTCACTCCAGAAGCTGATGGCTCTTCCTACATGAAGTGCCAAACCCTATTCCCACACTGTTACCCAACTTCTTGCTGAGGGATAGAGTTATCACTTTTTTTTTAGTTAAGAGGGTTTATGAACAACAGTGTTTGTCACCACTCCATAGCAATGGTCACAAAGATTCCCAGCAATGCAGCCAGGTCATCAGCTCCCTGGGAAAGTGAGGTACTTTGTGACTGACTGCTCTTCTTGTTGGTGTAGGTGGCTACTCCGTATGAAGATGATATCCTACAAGAAGCCCAGGCTGATGAGAAGTATTTTTGCACCAAAGACAAAGCTCACGCTCTGCAGAAGAAGAGAAAAAGAGGACAGGATCCCTGGACAACAGGTAGGGAGGAGGAGTTCCTTGTGGCATCAGCTCAGGTCTACAACTTCTGCTGCTTCCCTAGAGGCTCCTGTGAGAAGTGCCTGAATGCAGTAGAAAGGAGGGTGCTCCTCCACCATGGGCATCCCCCAGCTGCAAACAAATGTTTGCCCAAGGTGATAGAGTGGAGTCTTTCATTTCCCTGGGATAAGACACGCTGTGCTGCATTTTGGGAATGGTTGTGTCTCCAGCCAGAGGAGCCCCTGCTAATGATTAGCCAGGGGAGCCTGGGCAGGGTGGCCAGGAGAGCAATCCCAAACACCTAAGCTAACAGGGCTAAGTCCCTCATGTTTGCTTAGCCAGTCAGGGAGGTGGTGATTGGAGAAGGCCAAATTCCCAGGGGTGAGTTATTGATGTTCAGAGAAAGGTTCCTGCCAGCTCTGTTGATCTTCCCATGCTGCTGTGGAGGTTTCCTTGCTGACAGAGGAATGTGTTGTACCCGTCTTTCCTACCCATGAATAAGCAGAAAACTGCTCCTGATAAGGGTGGGGATAAGTCAGTGTGTCTGTCAGGTCTTAAAAATTGCTCTGTCAGAAACACCCCGCTGCTATAACCCGCTTTGTACCCTCAGTGAGGACAGTTTGTGTCTTACACATGGAGAAGGCTGGTGCTTAAGCATGGAGGGAGCTTGTTTAACAGCAGAGTGCTGCCCCTTGCTCTGTGCCCAGCCTTTGGAGGTGCCCACTCCCCTGGGGACACCATGGCAGAGGATTTGCTCTACAAAAACAACTTCTTGGAGCAACGGGGAGGAAGCTGCCCAAATGGGGATGTCCCAAGTGAGGGCTGGATGCAGTTGTGGCAGGAATGGGGTGATGGAGAGTCATGACCCCTCTCTCAGCACATGGTGTGAGCCATGTGCCATACTGGAAAGGGGAGAACTCCACGAAATGCATCCTACTGGTCTGGGTACCCTCCCAGACACACTCCTGCACCAGGTCCATTCTCTGCCTGTTCCTGCTTCACATGTTGTTTCTGTTTCCAGGGTCACAACAGCCTCCCCCAGGTACTCGTGCACCCCACCTGTGAGAGGGATTTCTCTTCATCTTACCTTTTCAGAGCTTTGCTTCCTCCTGCGCTGTCCCTACTCTGGGACAAAGCCACGTTGACCTCATACATGCAAATCCATTGCTCTGTGGTTAACTCCTGTGGTCACCTTGCTGTTTACAGGAGTTAAGAAGTCAATGAGAGGAAGAAAGAAAGTCAAAGTGGAGCAGTGCTCAGCAGGGATCACGAAGGAACCAGAGAACTGCTCCGCTTCCCACAACGATACCTCCAAGGAGAGCTAACAGCAGGGCAGGATGAGAAGCAACACAGACGCTGCAGACCAAAGGAGAGGGCTTGGAGACCTCAGCATCTCACCTGCACTGGGAGAGTGATTCCTCCTGCCATGCTGGGCCAGGCAGTGGGGAATTCATAAGGACTCATTAATGAGTAGAATACCCTGAAAATCCTCACTCGGTGCCCTGGGAGAGGCTGGACAAGGAAGAGCTGTGCAGGTGATACCTGGAGCAGCCAGGTCACTGCTGGTGGAGCAGCACATTCAGTGACCCCCAGCCATGCACTGGAGCAGACCCTCAGAGTGCTGCTAGGATGAGGAGACCCCTTTGCAGCACCCACCTTGGGTCAGGACCATGTTCTTTCCTGGGATTTCATGCAAGGAGAAGGGAATTCCACACCCTGTTCCCTATGTACAATGACCTGGTGGCTGGCCAAAGGGTGGTGACCAAGCTGAACACCACAGGACCCCATCCACAAACCTGCATTGATTAAATCCCTCCCCAGATTTCATCCATGTGTGCATCTTGTTTGACCAGGAGAAAGCCCATGGTTTTATTTTCTAGTTAAGCACGTGGGTGGGCAGGTTGGACATGTCCCTGGAGAAGGCAGAGAGAGGAGCATGGGAAGGGAGGGCTTGCGTGCTCCTTCTCCCCAAGGTGCCCTGCATGCCTGGAAAAGGCTGGTGTGTGAGACCCAGCTCTGGCTCACAGCAGAGCACCAGCTCAGCAGTTCACGCTGACCTTGGCAGGATTGCTGGGAGCTTGTTTTCACGTGGATAAACTGTTGTTTAACAGCAGAGTGCTGCCCCTTGCTCTGTTCCCAGCCTTTGGAGGTGCCTGCTCCCTTGGGGACACCATGGCAGCTGAGTGACAAGAGGATTTGCTCTACAAAACCAGCTGCTTGGAGCAATGGGGAGGAAGCTGCCCAAATGGGGATGTCCTAAGTGAGGGCTAGATGAAGCTG
>NW_010302980.1:8504-21933 GCF_000700745.2 Antrostomus carolinensis | reverse complement strand
AGATCTCAGGCTGTTGTGCCTCACTCACTGCACCATCTGCAAAGTACAGACTGATACTTGTCTTCCATCGCAGGAGCACCACAAGTCCTGTGAGGATGCTGGCAAAGGGCTCCGGCGTCCTGTCGTGGTTTAGCCCCAGCCACCAACTAAGCACCACACAGCTGCTCGCTCACTCCCCACACACTGGGAGGAGGGAGAGAATTAGAAGAGTAAAAGTGAGAAAACTTGTGGGTTGAGATAAAGACAGTTCAACTGGGAAAGCAAAAGCCATATACACAAGCAAAGCAAAACAAGGAGTTCATTCACTGCTTCCCATTGGCAGGCAGGTGTTCAGCCATCTCCAGGGCAGCAGGGCTCCATCACTTGGGAAAACAAATGCCATAACTCTGATCACCCTCCTCTTCTTATTTTTCCCCCCAGCTTTATATGCTGAGCATGATGTCATATGGTATGGGATATCCCTTTGGTCAGTTGGGGTCAGCTGTCCCAGCTGTGTCCCCTCCCAACTTCTTGTGCACCCCCAGCCTGCTCACTGGTGGGGTGGTGTGAGAAGCAGAAAAGGCCTTGACTCCGTGTAAGCCCCGCTCAGCAGTAACAAAAACATCCCTGCATTATCAACACTGTTTTCAGCACAAATCCAAAACATAGCCCCATACCAGCTACTGTGAAGAAAATTAACTCTGTCTCAGATGAAACCAGCACACATCCCCCAACTCTGTGAAACCACAGTGAGCTGCTCCTGTGCCAAAAGTCTGGAGAGCTCTTCAGATGAGTAACACAAAGGAGCTCCCGCATTTTGCAAATCTCTGCAGCAGGATTTCATTAGCACCACTTTTGGAAAAGCCTGCCCCTGCTACCAGAGCCAGGCACACATACACTGAAGGCTGCACACACAACCAGTCCTCTCCCAGCCAGCCTCTGCCCGTGTCTTGCCTTCACCTACCGGCCCTGCTCCAGGGCATCTGGCCAAGAGCACTGCCATGACGGACAGCCAGAGCAAAGGTTTCATGAGGGTTAAAGCCAAGACTGTTAGACCAGCTAATCAAATCTTTATTTAATAGAAGCCCTTAAACTTACTCAGGGTCTCCTCTCCTGAACCCTCAGTATGTGCCTTGCTGCAGTATGTCTTCTTGCAGGGCATCCAGCATGGATAACAGAAATGGAGATTTCGCCACCCACTTTTGATATCAACAGACTCTTTGGCTTCCCCATTTCAGACATGCTTCATTTCCCATTTGATTTTGTTCCGCTGCCTGCCTGGAAAGGTTCTTTTCTTTCTTACCTTTCCCCAGTAGTTTAAAGGGCTCTTCAGCACCCAGATTTTTCTTCTCATGGAGGTATTTATAGCGGTAACCAAGGGAGCTCAGAGGCTTTCACATAACCCCATCCGCAGGAAGGCTTGTCCTTTGCCATGAGGCAATCCTTCCAAGCCTTGTTTCAGCTTCATGAGGCTTTCTGCACTGCTTACAATTTTTCAGCAAATGAATGTGACCGCCCCTATCTCTCACAGATGAACAGCATTTGTGTGTAACATGACAAATGGAAACATGCTCCATAATGTAAAATCAAAGGTTCTGATTCTCATTCACATTAGAGACCTTTAACTAACTCTGGCAAATTACGTTTCATTTATATCCCATGTATGGCTCCCCTAAAATGTTGGTGTTGGAAAGGGGACAGCCTGTAAATAAGGAGCTGACTCTCAATTATTTTTACTGACTTAACACTAAACCACTGACCATACCATCAGGGTTACTGCACTTTTGTTTCTTTTGCCCTATTAGTAGCACACACTGACTAGCACTCACACCCCACGTCGGCTGTGCACGCATCCTAGTAGTTACAGTGGAGTACAAAGATTTATTTCTCCCTTTGTTTATTTAGTGAAGGCAGAGGTGCAGTTCCTGAGGGGGCTGCTGCTCCGTGTTAAGAGTGGAGGAAGGAGACCTTACTGGCTTCTCCCCAGCCTTACTTTGGCATAACTTCATTCACTCCTTCAATGGAATACATGCTTGATTTATGTCAGCATTAATAAAATAAGAATCAGGCCTGCTGCTTGTGCCCTAAATTTCCATTACCCCCGGACCACCTAGCCAAGACGTCCCTGCGTCTGTATTCAGAAATTTCCTTTGTTCCCTTTCAATACGCCGTTAGTAACAGCTAAACAGGGGGGCTGAGAAGCGATAAATACATCTGCATTTCTAAGCATGGCTGGTGCTTTCTTTCCTTAAAATTACTTACATGTGGCATCTACTTGCCTGAGTCGTTAATTCCCCTTTTACAGAGACTGCCTCCATTATGTTTATGCTTTGTCCTTGATGTTTGCTTTACATTGTCCCTGTTTTCCATGTCAGAGAGCACAAGGTGCTGTACCCCATTAACGATGACTAATACATGGACAGAGAGAAAAAAAGAGAGAGATTAAACCAGAAAGAAACACATACCAAAAACGTTGCGAGTACTTAACAGAAAAACCCTGCTGCTCACATGAAAGCAATCTGGGAAAGGAGACTATTAGAAAGAGAATGTATATGACTGAGGTGGAAATACAATTAAACCACCAGAGTAAAATAACAGAAAATGTAGTAGTGAGGTTAATAATAAACTCCAGTCATGAAAGCACAAAGTGTAGAAGGGAAATTACACTGCCAGTCATCATCTCTTTATTAGGGAACTCATTAAAACCAGAGCAGTACCACTTCTTCCACTGGAAAATTTGGATAGGCACGAGTGGGTCCCTGCTGGAGAGAGGCAGCTGCGTCCAGGAGAGCTCCGTGTGGGCGCAGAGGAGGGACGATCCCTCTGCAGATGCTAATGCAATATTTTCATTAATTGGTTTATGCGCTTACTGTGCATGTGCATCACCAACACAGCTTCTTGCTCACTACTGCTCCCTTGGCTTCCTTTTACCTCATTCTGCCTCACCTACCTTGCAATTTAAAGCCCTATATTTCAATTTCATGACAGGAAAATCTGTAGCAAAATCTTCACTCCTCTCTGCCTCAGTCATCCTGGCTCATCTTATTCTTGATTCACCAGTACTTGGCTCTCTTCATACTGCCTGTCCTTCCAGCTTCATGCTTTGCACTCCCAAATCCCCTCCTTAAACTCCTTCTTCCCGTTCTCTCCTCCTGCCTCTGCCTTTACTTAGAAGCAACCCCACAGCCCTTGGCTCCGAGTGCAGCTGGTTCATGGTGTGTCAGAAGATGGGGATGTAAAAAGATGGGAGAATTCAGGAACCTTGTAGTGGGGAAGAAGGAGACTAGGGATGGGGATGTACATAAGTGCGGCTGCCTGTATAATTTTTACCTGCTAAAAGGGAAATAACAGCAAAAGAAAAATCTTCATGAAAACAACACATTCACAAAACATTTCACTTTTGGTTTTTATTGAAAGCGAAAGCTCTGTCAATACAATTTGCTGAGACTCAGAGACCTTTAAATAATTGGAATAACTTTTCTGCATCTAATTTGAAAAATGCAAGAGTTGCCAAAATAGCTGTTGTTTCCTTGTATTCCTCTGTGAGTGTACTATAAACACACACTCAAACATGCATCCGTATTGGGAGCTTGTAATCCTTAGCTGCAATCCTCCAACTAGAAAAACTCAACAGAAGGATACCAGTGTAAAATTTCACAGTGAATTTTTTTTCATAGAATCATAGAATGGTTTGGATTGGAAGGGACCTTAAAGATCATCTAGTTCCAACCCCCCTGCCATCAGCAGGGACACCTTCCACTAGACCAGGTTGCTCAAAGCCTCATCCAGCCTGGCCTTAAACACTTGCAGGGAGGGGGCATCTACAACTTCCTTGGGCAACCTAAGGAACCTTTTTCATTCTTTTCTGTTATGAAAGCTTATTTAAAATTATATAGTTACAGTGCCAAATTAAAAGTCATCTTGAAATTGCTCTTAACACACATGTTAAGCACAGAGGGAGGTTTGCAAAGACACAGTTGGGGCTGGGTGCACCATTCCCAATGACTTTCAAAGCCCTTTCAAAACCTTGTTCAAAGCTGCTAACAGTGCCTCTGGTTTGATAGCAGAGTGAGTAGAGGGTCCTAACTTTCTATGAACTTTCTAGATATAGAAACCTACTACCTCTGTGTTTATTTACTGTACTGTTCCCTACTTTTAGAAGGTAAATACTTTGGAAGAAGGGTCCTATTTGTGTAACATACCTATATGTTTCCCTATAAAGGGAACACTGCATTCAGCATGAAAATGGTAACCTCAACACACAGACAGTGGCACTGAGCATACTCTCAGCGAGTTTGCAGATTACACCAAGTTGAGGGATGCAGCTGATTTCCTGGCAGGAAGGGATGCCACCCAGAGGGACCTGGACAAGCTTGAGAAGGAGACCATGTGAACCTCATGAGGTTCAACAAGGCCAAGAGCAAGGTCCTGCACTGGGATTGGGGTAACACCCAGCATCAGTACAGGCTGGGGGATGAAGGCATTGAGAGTAGCCCTGTGGAGAAGGACTTTGGGGTGCTGGTGGATGAAAAGCTGGACATGAGCTGGCAGTGTGCACTCTGTGCCCAGAAGGCCAACCGTATCCTGGGCTGCATCAACAGGAGTGTGGCCAGCAGGTCAAGGGAGGGGATTCTGCTCCTCTACTCCACCCTGGTGACACCCCACCTGGAGTAGTGTGTACAGTTTTGGAATCCTCAGCACAGGAAAGACATGGATCTGTTGGAGCGAGTCCAGAGGAGGGTCACAAAAATGATCAGAGGGATGGAACACCTCTCTTATGAAGAAAGGCTGAGAGAGTTGGGATTGTTTAGCCTGGAGAAGAGGGAGACCTTATCGTGGCCTTTCAATATACCAAGGAGGTTTGTAAGAAAGGGAGAGAGAGACCTTTTACCAAGGCCTGTAGTGACAGGACAAGGGACTATGGTTTGAAACCAAAAGAGGGTAGATTTAGATTGGACAGATTTTTTTTACTATGAGTGTGCTGTAACACTGTAACACATTGCCTGGAAAAGCTGTGGGTGCCCCATCATTGGAAGTGTTCAAGGCCAGGTTGGATGAGGCTTTGAGGAACCTGATGTAGTGACAGATGTCCCCGCCCACAGCAGGGGGATTGGAACTAGATGATCTTTGAAGGTCCCTTTAACCCAGACCATTCTGTGAACACCAGATGTGTAATACTCTTTCCAGTTGCCTCTCCTGTTCCAAGAAGGGAAAGGAAAGCTGAGTATAAGGATATAGGAAGCTGAAGCTGTGACCCCTCCAGCACTCACAGCTCCACCCCTGACCAGTCTGCCCAGGGAGCCCAGCCCTGCACACTGTATCACCCCTGCAGCCCCAGCACAGCAGGGCTAGGGGAGGGCACCAAGGGTAAAAGAAACAGGCAGAGCTAAGGGAGAAGTCAGGGAAAAATATTTATAAGAGCAGAACTGGCTAATGTTTCATCGCATCTCATTGTCTCTATGGGGGATACTTCTGAAGAAGGGATGAGGGGGAGCAGCAGCTTCATTTCCAAGAGCTGCCTTTTGCTCCAGCTGTTTGTTTGACTCGCCACTGGCAGGATTTGGGCTTGCATGCTGTTTTCTCTTTTGATTTTTGCTAGCTCACCATGCCCTGGGGGAGCCTTGGCGAGCTGCTTCCCTCTCCTCTGCCCTTATTGCTGCTGCTCTCTATTTTCCTGCAAATTGTTTTCTCTGCTGCAGCTATGGGTTTTCACACTTTGAGTTTCTTTATAAGGTTTTCAAGGCTGTGATGGCCCCTGGTACAAGGTCCCTGGAAGCAAACAAGTTTGTATCAACCAAACCTGGAGAAAAGAAAATGTAATTTTCTCAAGTCATCAACATCCAGCTCATAGCAGTGTGGTGGTAAAGCCAGACTTCTAATCCTTAGATCATCACGAGGCTCTGCTGTGGGGCTGACCTAACTGAGCCCCCTCATAGGGAGTATGTGGGTGTCATCAAGTTGTGAGGACCATGGGGATCTTGGTGCTGGCCATGGGCCAGCCAGTCTGTCAGTCATGCCCTTCCTCTGCTGTGCTGCTGGCTAGCCCGGCCCCTTGAAAGGCTGATCAGAGAGAGGGGTGGGCAGGGATGCAAAGGTGCAAGAGGATGGCTCCTTCTAGGCTGTGGACATGTGGGGCATCTCCCAAGAGCAGCACTAGAACTATTGCTTCATAAACTGAGAGAAAAAATTAAAATGGCTGGAGAAAGCAGACCCCATATTTTATTTTATATCTTTATGTTCAGTGAACGCCTCACTTAGAAAGAAATGCAGTGTCAGCACTTCCACAGCCTGAGAGGGCTCCAAGCAACACCTGCTGCTGTCCCAGGTGAGAACATGGGAACACAGGTGACATAAAATCCCTTTTTTCTCCCTCTCTGGCCCTGTGATTCCTGCCCTCCTGATGTCCATCTGCTGGCATCACTTCAGTCAGTGTACAGAAATCACAATTTCTTTCTTCCCCTCGTCTCTGGTGTGACTAGCATGTATCCTTGTGTAAAGGACTTGCTTCTGTAAAGTGACAAATGTGGGCTTAAGCCATCCCAGCTGGGTTTGGGCTGAAGGTAATTGCTGAGCTACTCAGTCAAGGAGAGGCCAGGGCAAAATGAGCCCAGCAAACACTGGAGTCGGCACACAGGGACATGTCCCCAGTTTAGGTGTCTGCAGGGTGGTGCTGCAGCTGAAAAGAAAGGTTTGGGGGTGGTGTTGGGTCATAAAATTGGGCTTAAGAGAATCAGACCTTTCATAAGATCTAGTCTTAATAGCAGATGATAAAAGGGGAAGAATCCCTGGTGTGTTTTTCAACTGACTGTGTGGTGGTACAGCCTCGACATTTAATTGTCCTCCAGTTAAGCTTAAGCTTGAGGAGAAACACTTGAAAACATGTAAACAAGAAGTGACAGAATCCAGACCTTAAACACTTACCCCAATAGCCTAAAAGAAAGCTTTTAATAAAGAGGAAAATAATCATCTGTCAGAAAATAAACCTGTCCTGGTTTTTATCTGGAACCTTAGGAAAAAAACATGGGCGAAAGCTGAATATACGCTGAGATTCAGGGGAAGCAGAAGAAGGTTTTCCTTTGGGATCGGAACGGGATCCAGAAATCATACTTGAAAAAAAAATAACCCTCAAACCTCCTCCTGAAATTGTGCAAGCATTTTACAGTCCCTGAACACCTCTAGCTTCCTCCTCCTGCAGTGGATGAGGTTCTCACTATATGGTTTTCTTCGCTATGAAATTTAAATTACTTAACTATAAATTGCTTTCCAAACAGTGGCTGGCACCTTGTATTTTAGTCAAAGTCACTGGTGATGTGTCCAGGTTTCCTGGAAATGCATTCAGAAAGACTTCTATTGATTTAGACCTTCACACAGATCTATTATTCCCAGCAAAATTCTCCAGGGGATGAAGTTTGTTCTTTCAGACCATGCTCATGCCATACAATCAGACAGGGCACTTGACAAAAGCAGTTTGGGGAAGATAGAGACATTTCGTTTGATGGAGAAAATAATGTAAGAAAATTCTATTATTCTGGCTGATTAATTTGATTTTCTTCCTCCTGGTTTCACCTCACCCCTAGACCTTGCTCTGGTGTGAGGCTGGGATGAGTAACTGAGCCTGACTATGGCACATGGTAGAGCTGTGAATTGTTTTGGCTCCAGCCTTGCAATGAACTTAGTGCAGGTATAGGAGTCTGTCTGTACTGCTGGATTAATTAATCCATGTAAGATGAACCCCTGTGCAAGCTCATGCAGGGAGCCTGCTAGTTACCTCTGAGGGTCCTCAGCTGTTGGAGGAAAGAGCAGAGCTACAAGGAGCTGCCAGGGACAGAAGTCCTCTAGAGGAGGGAGCTCTTTGCCAGCCTCTGCTGGCTTTGTAAGACTGGTAGGACTGCTCCTGGTAAGGTGCAGATTCATTTCATTGAGGTTAATAAAATTCTGTTGTCCCAAGAGCACTGAGCACAACTCTGTTTTGAACAGGTTTGATCATGAGACCTCAGGCAAACAAGGACGGGAAGTTGCAAGGGAAAAAGCTTCTCCTTGGGAAGGTGTCCCTTAGGCAGGGCTGCGTGTCTGTCTGTGACAGAGCAAGAGGCTGCACAGCTGGACCCGGTGCTGCAGCTGTGTCTGAAGGTCCAACCTTTGGCCAGGGCTCACTGAAGGAGGCAAGAGGTGAGATTCAGGCAAAGCCCTGCAAAGCTTTGGGTTTTGTCTTTGAATACCTTTTTTTTTCCTGTTGCTGGGGAACAGAACAGGGGAGAACTCTTCTGGGGAAGAGTTGCTCATTGAGGAGACGCAAATAAAGCAATTGTGTGTCCGGGGTTTCTGAGCTGGACCTTGAGTCTGTGCTGTTTAGATTATTCAGAGGGCACAACTTAGGTAATTTAATTCCATGCAAACTTCTGCAAACAGCTCCTGTCAGAAAAGTAACATCGCTCCATCTATACGTACTCTGCCTAATCTTTTGAAATCTAGGAGACTGGCCAACTTTTATTTGTTGTTTGTTCTTATTTAATATTTTACATGTTCCCTATATCACTTTAGTGTCTGCTTCTTTTTTTGTTGCTGTTTTTTTCTCCCAGTTGCAATGTTAAGAAATCAGGCAAGCAAGTTTTATTTCCAGAAAGCTATAAGCAGTTGAAGAAAAGGTTTTAATAATGAAAATGCTTTGTTTATTGTATTGCTGTCTAGAGCAGCAATATCTAGAAGGTATAAAAAGCATGTAGCTCCCTATTGAGGAGAAAAGGTCTGTTTATCACAAAAAAGCACATTTAGCATTGAAGGAGGGATCTCAGTTTTCTGTAAGAGCTTAAAAACTTCTCATGCTTCCTTTAGTTTTCTACCTCTGTACTATAGTCACTTATTGTCTCTGTTTTAAATTAGATTATGAATTCTTTGTGACTGGAGCTTCTTTATGTGCAACCACTGCTGCGAGACCTTCATCCTGGTGCATTCTGTGTGATTATCCATTCCCCTCAAAAGGGTAGTGCACAAACAAGGACGAGTGCCTTTATTTACCCTGTAGTGATATGAATTACACAATAGGAATGTTCTACTGAAAGCTCTGGGCAAATGGTGGCTGATGCTCTGACCCTGTTAAAGTCAGTGGCAAAGCTACCATCAAGCTACCAAACAGAAAAATTTCATTTAGAAATTCTAATGACCCTTAACACTTGACCTGACATTGTGAATGAGTGAATCTGCATCAGTATGGAGAGCCTGCACATGAGTAAAAGGAGCACACCCAGGATTTCAGGTGATGTTTTGCATCTATCACAGAAAACCACTCTGACATAAGAAGGAGGAGCTATGTTGAAAAAAAATTTCTGCATAAAAGAAATGTAGAAGCATAAATTTGACATCAGTCACAGAAAGATGGAAGAACAAGAGGAATCTGGAAAAATAAGGATGATCATTGCTATGTGATGCATCCAAGTACAGATATTAACTAGCTTTCAAAAGTATTTTTTTCTTTTGTTCTGCCTGGGCAAACTTCATTCCTGCACGCTGTAAATACAGGTAGAGTTGAGGGCAATGAATTACGCAGAGAGAAAGGCCCAGCAAACCCAGCTGTTAAAATGATATATAATTTAACACTTAATCCTTTAAAGGATTCTGAGAAAGATAAATGGTTCAGACTTTACAATAAATAGTGATCTATAAAGGACTGATCTTCTCATGGAATGACTTTGGTGACTGTGATTCCATCTCTGTGTTTTAATCTGGCCAGTAACTGTTATATATATTTGTCACATGTGCTGTGCTTGGTCCATGAGGGTTTATATATTGCATTGTGGCCAGTAACTGTTATATATATTTGTCACATGGAGCTCAGGGTGGAATTTGAAATCACTGTGCTGTGCTTGGTCCATGAGGGTTTATGTATTGCATTGCAGGTGAGGTTTTCTGAAAATTCTACCCAAATATGCATAGCATTTAAAAAGCAATATGTATGACTGACCTTCCATTAAGTTCCTTTTTTGCCTTTATTAATCACCAAAAAAAAGTTCTTTTTGACAAGATATTTCATGCTATTAATTTGGACAAGAGCACAGGAGCAGAGGACAGACTATCTAGACAGGTTAGCTGTATTCATGTCAGCTGGCTTTGAGGAAATTTCTCCAAGAGTACTTTAGGACTTATTCTGAGCAACTTTTGAACTGTTAATGATAATTTCTGAAAATCGCAGGTGGGTAGGGAGTCCCAGAGGGCTGGAAAAATCCAAACAAAATCTATATTAAGAGCAAGACTAGGAAGAAGTCTATGGGACCTACAATGATGGATGAGTTTAACTTCTGTACCTGGAAATACTCTCACTGAACATTCACTTAATAGCCAACAAAACAGACAAACAGACAATATACGGTTTTGTTAAGAGCAAATCACATGATCCTTAACATGGTTAGAAACCTAGGAAAAACATGGGGAACCACAGACAGAATTTATAGTGACCATAACACAACTTTTGACAATCTCACATGGTGTTCTCATAAGCAAGCTGAAGGAAAAAGACCCCCCAAAAAATTGAGGTGGATGTGCAACTGATTGTGAGGCGCTATTTGAGTTTATCATTCGATGGGTTACTTAAATGCAGTGATACAAGAGATGGGGCCCTGTAGAAGTTTGTGCTGATCTGTTTGGTTTTATTCTGCTGTGTAAAAGGATCTGGAAGATGACAATGGATTGCAACTGAAAGTGCAAAATATAGATAGCACTGTTGCAAGACATTCAAATGCCTTTCTGGGATGCATTAACAGATATAAAATATAGGAAGCGGTTCTTTTACTCAGCTTGGCACTAGTTACCTCAGTTGGAAAGCTGTGTCCATTTTAGGGCTGGGTATTTTTAGAAGAATGTAGCTCTATGAATCACACAGCTCAGAGGTGAGCAACACAAATGGTAAGAAATGTGGCCTCTTGGGAATGGCTGAAAGAATTGAGTCTGTGTTTTTGAGAAAGAAGACAGGATGATGTGAGTCTTCACATGCACAAAATATATACACTTTTCTTCCCAAATCAGCAGGCAAAGAAGTAACCTCAGTCCCTGAGAGCAAAGGTAATTTAGATTGGACATTGTCCTTTTAATTGAAAGAACAACTGACCATTGGTTACTGCAGGCACTGCCAGCATCCTCTACACTGAAAGATTTTAAGAGCAGCTGAGGATAGTATAAATCTATTTGGTTTTGTCTCAATGATGGGGATAGACTAAATCAGGGCTGCTTGTTCTGCTGACCATCCACAGATCACATGGACAGTTAGCCCAGTCTGCTGCCAGCAAGAAGCCAGCATAACCTGGATGAGCTGTTTGGGGGTGGCAGCCTCTACCCGGCTCATATTTTCACAGAAGAAGAATAAGGCATCTCATCCTTTGTGGAAAGACAAGGCAAGTAGTTGTACCTGTCACAACCTTCCTCTCAAATTACACTATTTGTAAGTCTCTTATATGATCTCTTATCTTCCTATTCGTAAGATCTCTTATTCGGTCTCTTAGCTTACCATTCGTAAGATCTCTTATACGATGGGTGCATGTCAGGTTCCCTGACCAGAGAAGGACCACAGCCATTCAGGGAGAATGGTGGTTGGCAGCAGACTGTTGCAAGTGCAGTTTGCCTGCTCAGAGCTCATTCTCTGCTCAGGTCTGAGGATTACCTTGAAAATGGGGGAGCCAAGTATAGGTTCTGTGAAGTATGAGGCTGCCAGCAGTATACACCCAAATCTGCAACAGAAGGAGATGACTGAGGACCTGTTCTTGGACTCAAGATATCCATACCAAGGTCCTGGGACCTCTGGTGGTCCATGAGCCTAGGGTTCAGTGGTCCATAACTGGCCTACAGAATTGTGATGCAGTTACTTCCCATTAAAGATGTACCAATAAAGCTGGATAGTAGCCTGGGAAATACAGTGAACTTTGACACTGATCCACTGTTTGAAAATTTGTGGAAATCTTCAGATGAAATGACCTCTTGAGGTCATTGTCAACCTTACACTGCAGAGATTTCTGTGAAGTAATGGAATAATTTCACTCCTCTTTGGAATAACAGCAGGACCAAAAATGGAAGAACAGATAATAGATAAAAGATTGTATAGTTCCAGTATCCACTACGGATAAGGCAACTTCATGAGGATTTTCTCTTTATGCTATACGTAATAGAACATCAATGCAGATCTGGAAAAGGTGGTGTGTTAAACTATGTCATTTGAGAATTATACAATATCTCATCTTTAGTGAAAACTTCTGGCAAATAGCTAAACTGCACTAAACTGGATTACTTAAAACTTACAAATAGTGTAATTTGAGAGGAAGGTTGTGACAGGTACAACTACTTGCCTTGTCTTTCCACAAAGGATGAGATGCCTTATTCTTTTCAAATGCCAAAACTGGTCAAGGATTTCTGAAAGAATAGTATTCCTTAACACAATATGATAAACCCAAATTCCTGAAGTTCCACCTGCCAGGGAAGAAAAGAAATGAAAAGTTTCTGCATATGGTATCTCACTGATATATACTGAATTTCAAGCTGCAGGGCAAGAAATCTGCTGTGGAAAGACCTAATTTTCATGCTTTGGGACTTCATGCCTGTGAAAGCCATGGTATCATTACACTGGCATGTAGGGTTGGATGAGGGCATATTTTCACTTGGGACCTGCTGCTTGTGCTTATCAGAGAAGTCCCCTGGCATATAAATGCCTGGCACAGCCCCATTCTCTGAAGGAGGGGACTGACCCAGCTGACAATATGCCCCAAGCATTATCTGAAGTTACAGTCCTACGTGCCAGCCTCAGCAGAGCACAGCAGGAGTGGCCCACCCCTAATGCAGGATGGTGCATTTCATTCAGCCCTAATTATCAAATTGAGACATGTGCTACCATGTTCCTGTATCCAACCTGTATCCAGCCCTCATCCTTAAAAAGGTAAGAAATCAAAGTGTTTGAACATGGTGAATAGGAGTGTAAGCTGTTTACATAATCACTGTTTACATTCTGTTAGAGGTGACAAAATCATCACGAAAAAGTTGTCAGTGCTGATAAAGAGCATATCAGTAAACAGCAGATTAAGCAGGACACAGAGAGCCTTACAGCCCAATTATACATAATTTGCCATGGACATGGTTTGAGAAAGAAATGCACACAATGACTTAGAGAAAATTGCTTAGCTTGGCCACATCCTTATTAACAAAACAACAGTGCCTGAGGGTAAATTGTCCTTGAAAAATAACTCCTGGGAATAATAGCGTGTCCTCATCCTTTGCCTTCTGATGAAGAGCCCTTTCCTCCCGTTCTCGATTCCTTCTAAGGTACAAGACATGCCCCCTCTCCCTTGGAGAGCAGGGTCTACACCGCTAATCTGTTATGCTGCCTTCAGCAGCTTGTTTTTGGGATCTATGCAGTGATTTTCTCCTACCTTACAGCCAGGGTTCTGCAGATTTGGGAAGCTGCAATACCTTTCCCTTT
>NW_010302980.1:0-8470 GCF_000700745.2 Antrostomus carolinensis | reverse complement strand
CCAAAGTCTTATTCTCACCTTTTCCTGCGCTCATGCATTGACTGCAAGTGCAAAGTCAAATCAGATCACCAGAGAAGTGAGTGTATGAGCCCAGCAGCAGTCTAAGGAAAGTGTCTCTGCTGCTGTATTTCATCCCAGCTGTTCATGAAAAATGTGCTTTTTGTTCCACCACACCTTCAGCAATGATCCCATGGGGCATTTGGTTGATCATATTTCAGGGTGACAGATTACAACAAGTTTTCAAAATCAGAATGTATCGAGGTGGAGATGGATAGTGACTTGTCCATTGTTTTCAGGTAATGAAAAAGGGATTTTAGAAAACTTTTGTAATTCTGTTAAACTAACATGAATATTAAGGACAGACTGTCAAAAATGACAGCCTAAAAAAGACTGAAAGGTGCAATGCCTTTTCTCATGACTTAATTTTTCCTGAAAAGATGAACTATGATCCATTGCATAATGATATTTAAAATGAGTAACAAGAGAACAGGCTAGAATAGGAAAAGCATCTTTTCGGGAATATTTGGATGAACTGGAATTACTCAAATTACCATTGCTGTAACAAAGTCTCAGAAATCACTGAGCACTTTGTGGGTTCATAGGGAATGGGGAAAATTCTGAAGAGCAAGAAGAAGAACGAGAAGAATCCCAAGAGGGACAGCCATATTACCACCTTTAGAAAGGAGGGAGTAGGATTATGTACAGAATACCTGGCTAGGGACCACTACCATAGAAATGGATTTATAACAGGTGACAAAATTAATCTAACTGTTCCAAGGATCATACAGAAGGCATGGGTAGTAAATACTGTCCTTCATGTGGCACTGGTAAGATCTTATGAGAGCAATATTTCTTGTATTGGAGTGCACATTGTGAGAAATATACAGATGCAATGAGAAAACTCTCATTTATTATAAATTCAAAAAAGAAATTCTAGGAAAAAAGTGCTTTTTGTAGGAAAGCAGAGATGAAGGGGAGGTGTCGGTGCTAGCTGTGTAAAAGGTTTCTAGAAATGGGAAAGTGGTCAGTTATTCTCCATTTGCACTGAGACTGGAACCTGTGAAGATACAGGAACAGTGAGGCTTACATTAAGTATCAGGGGAAGTTTCTTACTGTCAGGACAGTTAGGTACTACATCAGGAGATGGATGGATTATCGTCATGGGAAGTTTAGACAAATGTCTCCTAGCTTGAGATCAGTGGTTGGACTACGTGACCTTTTGTGCTTGGCACTTCTACAGTTTGTTTCTTCCTAGCGCATACCTTGATTTTTAAAGCAATTCAGTATGTGCCACATTCAAATTCCAGCTGCAAGCTCTTTGTTTTGTTGGCCATATGCTTTCGAGCACAGAGCAGTGTGCTGTGCTTGACAGGCTGGAAGGCTCCAGGGACATCCTGCTGGAACAATGCAGAGAAGAAATACTGGGAAGGTGAGTGAAGAGGGAAGGAGGAATATATTAGCTCTGTGGCTCAGCAGCAGTGTTACAAACACCACCAACACAGACCCAGTTCCTCAGTGTTGTTGAGCCCAGCTAATCATGGGCTGAGTTTGCAAGCTCAGTGCAAGGGTACTGTGTAACATGTATATTTGTGGTATCGTGACCATAGCTAGTGTTTAATGAAAACTTCAGTGTGGGAGGAGACACCATGAACAGATGGAAAGGCAGCAGTAATCCACAGACATATTGATGAGGCGTGCAGGCCAACTGGGTGCTGACCAAGCCCAGCTGTCCCTCTCTCTGGTCTAGTCTATTTGAGATTAAAAAAAAAAAAAAAAAAGGCAGAGTTTCAAATAACACTCCCAGTGCAGGAGTTTCTGGTTGGTGTTGATATAGTGTGACTCTTTTTCCACTGCCTGTCTTATCCATAACAAAGATGCCATCTTCACTGCCTTGGAAGTAACACCATTCGCAGCCTGCACCAGGATGCAGCAAACTCCTCTTTCTTTTTGGTGTTGTATCTGTATGGGCAAGCCTGTCCCGAGGAGAAAAATGTGAGCTTAGGGAGGAGATGGTTTGAAAAAGTGCCTGCTGTCCCCTAGCCATGATAAATCCTTAGCTGTTCTGGGGCAGTAAGGTTCTTGGACAGAGACCGCACCTTCGTACGTGTCTTTCCACATTGCCTGCCTAATGTCTCCTAAAATCTTATACAATTACTGTATACAATGCATATAATAGTATATGGTAAGGAAATATCCCCAGTTTGGCCAGCTAGCTTCCCAAACTCCCTGGAGGTTTGGGGAGGCGGGTATGTATGCTGTAGGTCTTTGAAGTGATCTGCCAGTCTCCAACTGCTCAGACACTACAGTGCCATAAACCACTCGTCATCTCAGAAACTGAACATCAGTTTCCAAAATACATCTTCATAAAAAACAGAGCCAGTGTCAGACAGTTATTTCAATATGGCAAGGGCCAACCCAGAAGTAAATGTTGTATCATGAAACCAAGTTCCCAGCCAAGACCAAGAAACTTTCCTATCTGCTGGTCACTCAACTGCCTCACAAGACAGTTTGCAAGCTTTGTCATACAATACCCACTTACCATGGTGATTGCCAGCTGTCTCAGTGTCGCTCCTGCCAGCCCAGGTAGGGTTTTAGCCAGTGAGATAGAGGACAGTAGATTCACACAGGGATGATTTAGTCTTCAGGTAGAGTGAAGCGTCCTTGCAGAGAAATTTGCTTGCATTTGGCAGTGGTGGTTCAAGTCCACATCTGGTTACACTAAAACAATCTATTCTGTCAATGAGGCCTCACATAGGTCTGAAACACAAAGATGTGAGAGGTTCCTTTATGATTTCAAGAGAAACTGGAGCAAATCTTTTGACTTCTCAAGGACAAAAAAAATATTCATCAACTTAAGGCTCTTACAAAAAATCACAACATGGTGAAAGAAAACATTTTCTTTAGGAGGAATAACTCTAGGGAGTAACCTGGATCAGTTCCTCTTTTGAGGTTATTTCAGTAACTTGCTGTTTCAGGCACGAAGAAAAGCATGTATGCCTGAACACTTGTCTGCTTGGGGTTTTTTTACAATATCATGTAGTCCACTAGTCTCCTTACAAGCTTGCCTGACATATGCTAGGACACTGGTGCTACAACAACATTACCTCATTAATATAACATTACATTACAAACAAAACATGGAATAAAACATCAACCCTCTGTATCAGGACCAAGGGTCAAGTAGCCTTTTTCAACCATATGGCTTTTAACTTTCATTTTTTCATACCCAGAGCCTACTCAAAATATAAGCAAAGTGACTTGGGGAGAGCTCAGGGGCTTCTGATACGAGTTATATGAATAGAGGAGAGGGGTAACCAAGCTCTGTAAGGATGATCCTCATCATTTATCTGAAAAGGTGGATTTAAAAGAAGACTAAAAGTGCAAAGGCTGAATCATAAGGCAAGAGCTCAAAGAGACCACTTTAAAGTCCAACTGGTAATCTTAATTATACTGCTTCCAACCCCTGAATGCCTGAGTTTGCATTTCTTCTAATATTCTTGTAATATAGTCTTTTTTCTGTATGCAGTTTTCAAGGATGAAAAGCAAATAAACACTTTCTCTTCTGTGTAATTATGTTACCCCTGAAGGTTGTCTCTGGAAATCACATCTTTCTCTCTGCCTCACCAACCTTTGTGACTTGAGCAAGTGCTGTAGTTGTGAGATGTCACCTGGAACGTGGCTCAGCACCAGCAGGGCACTCACTGGCACAGGTTCCAGAGGTGTTTGCTGGCAGCAGATGTTTGGTGAGAGCGTTGATTCCCATCCGTACCCATGCCTGGAGGACCTCCCCTGAGCAGGTTCTTTGCACGTCCGTTTCCCACCTCTCCCAGTCTTCATCACTCAAGCCCGTGGCATGGAGGGATAATTGAATATTTTCAGTGTTTGGGACTCAGCTCTGCTTTTCAAACTTAATTTTGCCTTATGTATAACACATTTCAGTTAAAACGTTGTTTATTTTTGTGATGGTTTCCATCAAGCTATGCATAGCCCTGTTCTCTCTGCTATCCCCCTCGCACAAAGTCGCACCATCTCACACCTGCCTCACCCCGCACTGTCCCTGTGTGGCACTTCAGAGCCCTGGGAAGCAGGTATGACATCTTGCTCATACCAACCACTGGTGACCACAGAGGTCCAAATGGGCATTTGCAGTTCTTCTTTCCAGGAATCTGTCACTGGTTGCTATAGTGATAAACAAGTTCAGTTATTAGGAAAAGGAACAAAGCACTAGAAAAAATTATTTCAAAATGGCCTATGTGCATACAAAACATGCAATCTTGTTCTTCATTGTCAGCTCAGGCAGCTGGTTTCTTGTTTCTGGAACAACACAGACCCCATAGACATTATTTTAACAAGCCCAGCCCGGTTTCTACCGCCTGTCTTTTCTGACACACAGTGTCCCGCGTGCAAGCGTGGGGTCCTTCACTCCTAAGTTGGATGATTAAATTTCTTGGGGGCTTCCACAACTGGAGAGTGTAGGAAAATATGCTCTTAGAGAAAGTGTTAGGTGATCTAATGAGGCTGAAATAAACCCAAAGGAACAGAAGAGAACAGAAGAAATTATGCTTTTGCTGCATCCTGTGCTGCTGCTGCTGCTGCCTTTTTTTTTTCTCCCTTTCTTTGCCTCTCACTGACGCCAGGATGCCTCTGTGCAGACACTCAGGGTGGCAATCCGTGCCTGCCAGATGATAGCACATTACATTCTCTGAGGGACGCCTGGCTTAAGCACTGGTCTTTGGGGCCTTCACTAACATATAATAAACCTATTCTCATTGAAATCCCTAGATACACAGTGACTCTGCTGAGATCAGGCTTCTGCCCTTGAATGTGCAGTAGACAGTGGATGTTCTTTGACACTCCTGTGAGATGCAGCCCCAGTGCTCTTTTTTTGGCTAGTCACACATTTTGATTGATTGAACAATGCCAAAAGGTGTAAATTCAAACACTAGAAACTACACTGCATATATTAAATTTAGACAGGCAGGCTAGTCTTTTGCCTGCTATGATTTGAGTCACCCAGTATCTGGTTTTACCCATCACAGAAACTAGGCTGATGAGCCACCTTTGCATCCAAGAGCCAATTACCCGCTTTCAGTTATCACCAGTCACTGCTGTTGAAAGAAAACCATGAAACAGTCCAAAGAAATGAACCATCTGTGGGTTTAATCTATTCAATTACAGCCATGTGAAATAGGGACTATTTCTCTGCAATGTTTTATCCACTAGTTAAAAATAATTGCACATTTTTATGTTTATACAACTGGTTTTGCTTCTGCTTCCTGCAGGACTGTAATAGTTTTATTAGCCACAGAACCTACAAAACAATCAATTTTAATAGCTTTTTTTTCAAATGCTATCTGTAATTCTGACCATCTTCCCAATATCTGAAAAAGAACAGTCTGTAATATTGCACCTAGCTTGAGCAAATCTTGGTGTTCAGAAACTGGGGGGAAATCCAAAAGGAGTAAGCAAAAGGCTTGGCCAGCTTGTCCCTCTCTGGGCAGTCTAGCTGAGAGGCTGGGTGGGTAGGGTGGGTGGCAGCAGAAGCCTCTAGACGGAGCTGCCTGATGGGTGGGTGACCCCGAGCGGTGATGGGGGGGAAAGCAAAAAGAACCGCGTTGTGTTAGAGAAAGTGGAAAAGTACACTCAGATGGCACAGCTACAGAAACTCTGGACCATGCCCATTCCTTCCTACAGATGTTGGAAAGACTGAAACCAGTGAAGAGGAAGGAAACCAGGGCACACAATTGCTGGCTAGCATCACAGTCCCTTACGACTGCGTCCAGCCAGTGCAAGGCACAGAGTCTGCCGTGTGCTCCAATTTGAAAAAAGCCTCTGTGATCCTGCAGAGACCGTTCCCAGGGATGAGATTTCTTTTGCCTGTGTGTGCATGTGCACAGTTGCACACACACATCCTCGCTTCTTTAGCACTGTGTCAAGCGTTCCCCTGCTAGAGCCAGGCATCCTCAGCCAGTAAGAAGTGCACAAAACTGTAGCAGAGGTAGTTTTTTTAAAAACAAATGAAAAATCGGGTGCCAAATCCTGACACATCTCTGACAGAAATCTTTGGAGAATGGGGGCAGCAATCAGCAGTACCATAATAGATGAGCCAAGCAATAAACTACTGCAAACAAACAATTCTGGACCAGATCCCGAAGAGGAATGCCTGCCCACACACCCTGATACGACACAGAATATGCACTGTACTGCATATTGTGCGTGAAACCATAGGAACAGCCTGAGTCACACAATGATTGGTACCATCCATCACAAGTTAGAAACTTGTCCTTTGTTTCAGAGTTGCACCTGAGGCCTCAAATCAGATGTGACAATTTTTATAATAACCAGGGCTAAGGTGTTTGGTAGAAAAAACTATCTCTGTAGACAGTTTGTCCCCACAAATGGAGTGGTTATTTGACTGGCTTCCCTCAGTTTCCAAGGGAAGAACATTTTGCTTCGCCTATCCAGAAACAACAGTTTAATAAATAACGTCTGGCTTGTATATAGTGCCTTCATTAGCTTTTACCTTTCCCGCTACAATAATCTATACCTCCAGCTAACAGAAAATGCTGCTGCATCGTTTGATATCACACCTGATATACCTGACTCATGACCTCTGAATCTGTTCTGTGACACGTGAAAATGTTACAGGAGTTCTGGGGTATCAAACAGCCAAGTGTCTTATATCATTACACTGAACATCTTGCATACAGTTAGAAGCAGTAAATACTGTGTTAGCAAGCGTACAGAAACACATAGTTACCAGCTTTCAGGAATATGATTAAAGAGACAGAAGAACACTAAATAGTTCCTCGAGATACCTCCCTGGTGCCGAGTTAGTATTTGTGCTCCTTCCTAAACTGCTGCAATTACATTTAGCTATTCTTATTGGTGCCTTTATTAAGGTCTTATAGCCATGAACTATTAGGTATTCTGTCTAGGCTAAGCTCTGAATATGACACACAAGTCCATTAAAGATAATACTTTTGCATGAAAAAGAATATAAAGATAAAAATATTTTTATATCTATTTTTGGCTATAAAGAATGTCAATTAAACACATTTATTTGTAACCCTTAGTCTCCAGGTTCTGCCCCAACAGGTTTTTAGGGTCCTGACACAGTATCATATAATACCTAGAAGCCACTAGCTTTGAATTACCTTTTCCAAATGACTCCTGACTTTCAAACGAGAACAAGCAATAGCTTCTTGGTATGTTGCTTTGATACATATGCTTGTGTTATTTGAGCAAATTATCTCTGTAAATATGATTGTACTGTAAATGAGAAAACAATGGTATGTTCAGCCATCAGAGAGAGATGGCATTGAGGTGATTGTCCTCTAGATAAACTGCATCAGCACAAAATGGGCAACTGTAATTTCATGTCCGAGATGTTTTTGATTTGGATATATCAAACTATTTATGCTTGCTGCATTCCTCCATATTATTTCATTAATCACATAACAACCCTTCCACTCCTCCACTAGACATGCTAACTCTAATTAGCTCCCTGCTACACAGATGTTTCCTCATTTAGATGTTCAGTGACTGGTCCTGTGTCACCCTCACTTTCAACATGGATTTCAGCTGGTATTACATCACTTCGACATCCTTTCTGCGTGTGAGCCCTCTGGGTTAATACGTCCTTTTGAATAACAAATTGATTGCAGATAGATATGAACGATAGATATACACGGTGCCCGCATTATCTGCATTTGTTATACACGTGCAAACGTGAAGGATGCACATAAAACAGAAACAAAAGCGGTAGTTTAAGCCAAGGAGGCTGGTGTGAAGGCATGACCGGTTTCTCTAACCTCCCACTATTCCTACCAATAAGCCAATGTATCAGTGATGAATCACTCTATTTCAGATCTCAAACAGTTCCACAAGTCGGTGAGAGCATCCTTTGACCTATCCAAGTGTAAAGGTTTTCACAGGAGAATTATGGAGAATTCAGTAATTTGTAAATATTAATGCTGTACCTCTGCGTTTTTATGCCACATGAAGTTTTAAAAGCGTAATTCCAGCTGTAACGAAGCGTTTAGCTTTGACAGCAGGGAGTGCTGAAAATTGCATGGAGAACTTCCCTGGCAGGAAAGGATTTGTAAGAGGTTTCAGACCGTGCACTTCATGCGTGTTGCAGCACCTGATGAATGCCTTTCTCTCAAAATAAAGACAGGTGGATTATTATGAAATTCACACAAACGCTTTTTTAAAAGGAGGTCTCAAGTCCGTCTGATCTAGAGGGAAGCAGCACGGTAGGAAAACGGGGAGAAGGGGTTTCGGAGGAGCGCAGGCAGGCAGGGCAGCCCGGGCTGCGCATCCCGCCGGCCCTGCCGCTGCCGTCGGGGCAGGGGAGAGGAGGGAAGGGGAGGGCGACGCCGATGACAGCCACCGGGGACAAGCGAGGGGAACCGCACAAGACGGCCGCCTCCTTTACAACTTCGTACTTCTGCCAAGCTCGAAAACA
>NW_010302979.1:0-55074 GCF_000700745.2 Antrostomus carolinensis | reverse complement strand
CCTGAAAGGAGGTTGTAGTGAGGTGAGTGTCTTGGGTCTCTTTTCCCAAGTAACAAGCAATGGGACAAGAGGAAATTGCACCAGGGGAGGTTTAGATTGGATACTAGGAAAAATTTCTTCATGGAAAGGGTTTTCAAGCATTGGAACAGGCTGCCCAGGGAGGTGATTGAGTCAGTGAATTCAGGGCAGGGTTGTGTGTGAAGGGCTGTTAAAGGGCTCAATCCAGCATCTTCTGGCTCCTCTTGAGGTGCCTGCAGGTGCCCATGACATCCCGCTGGGGTTGGTGTGGGATCTGCACTGGAGCCGTGCGTGTCTGGGGAGGGAGCTGGAGGCTTGGTGGGGTGTCACTGGGCACCCAGTATTGGGAGCCCAGGAGACTCAGACACCTTCCAGTGAGGGGTGAGCTGAGTGCTGGGGTTTTGGTGGCTGTGGAGAGATGTGGCAGGTCAGCTTGTCTGGCGTTGTGCTCTCTGGAAAGGTGAAACACTTGTGCTGGAGCACGGTTAGCGGGGAGAGGAGGAGAATTTAAACAGCCTTAAAATGAAGCAAGAGCTGCCTTGCGACATGGACTGAAGAAAAGCTATCGAGTTTTATGTCTGAGCTGTGAAACCAGGAGAAACACAGAAGCCGCAGGTTTTGATTTCCAAAATATCTGTTGGGTTGCCAGGATGTGTAAATTCTCTGAAACATTTTACTTGGGATTTATTTAGCTATGTGGGCTTGAGGCAGATTTTTTCAATTTTTCATGGCGATTTCAGTACCATCATGGGCCTTTTCTAGGTGGTGGCACCCATGGTGAATGGCACCTGGCTCTGCCCGTGTGCAGCTCAGCCCGTACCGGGCACCTCAGCTTTGCTGGCTCTGAGGAGACGCTTTGGGGGACCATGGAGGAATGGAAAATACATTTTTTTAGCAGTGAGTGCAGGGCAAACCAGCACAGGGATCTGGCCTGTCCACCAGCACAGCAGGACATGCAGTGAGCAGGTGGGAAGGACTCAGGCAAGGCAAGGGAGAGCAGATCTGGTTCTCTGCAGCCCACCGAACATCTCAAGTGTGTTTCGTGCTGGTGGCCGAGATGAACACAGTCAAGTTGCATGAACTGATGCTGGGACCTGTCCTTCTGTCAGTCCGAGAAGCCGAACCTGCTGTCTAAACACCACACCTTCCCCATGAGCTCGGATGCAGGAAACCAGGCCCTAATTTGCTTTCTGGATCTTAATATACAGCACTTTGGCTTGCAGAGCTATTCCTGGAGCTGTACGAGGGCTCTGCTGTATCCTGTGCTGTTCTCTGTCCTCCAGCTGTACGCGTGGAGGAGAGCGTGGACAGCCCTATGTCAGCTGTAGCCCCGTGCCCTGGAAGAACAGCTTGGCACACAATAGCAGAGAAGCAATGCCACTTGAGGCTTGCCTTGCTGTCACTTCCCTGTTGCAGTTAGCATGTGTTCTGTTTACGGTGGCCAAAGCAGAACTTCCATTGCAAAGCCAGAAATGCATCTGTCTTTAATGGCTGACTACAGCCAGTCTTGCTCCTTCTGAGTCCCAGTTCCCCTCTTATTGCTTTAACTTTATATTTCCTGTGGATTTCATGAAGTGCTGTCTGAGGGCTGCACAGGCTGTGAACTCCCTTGGAAGCCACGTGCTTTGACTGTTGCAACACTTTCTGAAATAAAGCTTGGCACAGGCTGTAACCAGTGCACGCTGATGCTGGTATTATGTTAATGCAGTTGAAAGAGATTGAAATGAGTAACTCCAGTGATACGGGAATTTAACTGGCTCTCTGTTGAGTCTGGCTGATGCTTTATAAAGCAGTGCATAATATAGATCATATGTGCAATGACCCTGCTTTGCAATCTGTGTCGTGCTCCAAAGTTTTGACAAACTGTCTTGTTGTATCTGACATTTTCTTTTACAAGTAACCAGTCCTGTATCCTATGCCAAGTTACTGTGATATACACAGTATAGCTAAACCTGGAGTACTGTGTCCAATTTGGGAGCCCCCAACACAAGAAAGACATGGACCTGCTAGAACAAGTCCAGAGGAGGCCACGAGGATGATCTGAGGGCTGGAGCACCTCTCCTATGAGGACCGGCTGAGAGAGTTGGGGCTGTTCAGCCTGGAGAAGAGAAGGTTCTAGGGAGATCTAATAGCGGCCTTCCAGTACCTGAAGGGGCTACAGGAAGGCTGGGGAGGGACTTTTTACAAGGGCAGGTAGTGACAGGATGAGGGGTAATGGCTTTAACTTGGAAGAGGGCAGGTTTAGATTAGATATTAGGAAGAAATTCTTTGCTGTGAGGGTGGTCAGACACTGGAACAGGTTGCCCAAGGAAGCTGTGGATGTCCCTTCCCTGGAAGTGTTTAAGGCCAGGCTGGCTGAGGCTTTGAGCAGCCTGGTCTAGTGGAAGGTGTGCCTGCTGGTGGCAGGGGAGTTGGAACTAGATGACCTTTAAGGTCCCTTCCAACCCAAACCGTTCTGTGATTCCATGATCCTAAACAAAAGCCAAAGATAAAAAATACTTGAAAGACTAGAGTTTTCAAATGACAGTTTATTTTTAAACACTTAAAAGAAGCTTAGCCTCTTTTTTTTTTTGTAAATATCCAGCAAGTTTTAATAGAAAAGTGACTTGCTGAATTAGTCATAAATGGTCAGGCTGCACCACGTGCTCAAACAATGTCATCTAACTCAAATATTGTGGTTCCTGGTTGCTTACCTGACAGAATTTGATGGCATGTTTGCAGAGCTAGAATCATAGAATCATTTAGGTTGGAAGGACCTTTAAGATAATCCTGTCCAACCGTAAACCTGCCACTGCCAAGTCCACCCCTAAACCATGTGCCTAGAGGCTAGCTTTGCCTGGTTAAACTCTAGCTAGGTAGCCTGGAGCTTTTGCAGGGTAATTCAGTTAGTTCAGTTAGCTACAGCTGCTAGACTGTGTAAGTGTATATATACATATAAATGTATATATAGGCATGCTAAGGTACCTGTCACAGAATTCACCACTGCTTGTAATCTATTTCTATGTGAGCTGTCTTCCCCCCAGCTATTATCCAGTCAATGAATGGATGATATCTTGTGGATTCTATGCTATTTTCTTAAGCTTCAAATAAGGACATTAGTTCTGAGTGGGATTTACCATTGTAGATTTAACCTATAGTAGAAGTAAATATACTTCTTAGCCTGTTTTTTTCTGACTGATGTTTGCTGTATACGCTGGAAGATTTGTAAGGTAGGGTTTGATTGCTATCAGTGGGTGGTGCCACTTACTCTTTCTTTACAGAGTACTGCATTGTACCACACTAGAAGTGTTACCTAAGTTTGTGTGCAGACAAAGGCACAGCAGACTAGATGAGACTAAGCTATTTCATTGGATTCTAGATGAAGTCAAGCAAGTAGTGTACTTTTCCTAACCACTGATTAAGCAAAAACTCTCAGGGGGATTAAAAAAAAAATGTCCCCCAACAGTAACAGCAAAACCCCAACCCACCGAGCAAGTCTAATGGGAATCAGAAGGTCCTGGCTCCCTTCATTCCTTTGCTGAAGGGCCACTCAGCCTTGTGCCGATGGAGGCGGTCTCTTGGGGGAAGGGAGGACAACTGCTACGTCATTTTGATTCCTGGGGTTGCTGGGTTTGATTTGTGCACTACCTTCTTCCTTCCCCTGTTTGTATTGTGAGCAGCAATCCCCATGAAACACACTCCAGCTGTGCTCTTCACAGACAGTTCCTTTCTATTAAAGCCCAAATTGCTCCGTACCTCAAGGGGATGTGATAGAAATAGGACGTTATTTTGCAGCAGCTGAGATCTCCCACCTAAATCCTAGAATTTTGAAAATACACACTCATTTACCTGTGGGGTTCATCCTGCTTTCCCACCAGTACTCTGCACAAAGAAAGCATTCCAGAGAGCAGACCTCATTTCTAGCAATAAAGCAGCTGCAGCATTCCCAGCCTTCAGTTCCCTCTCTGGTCTGAAGGGGCTCAGCCTCCTGTCTTCCAGTTTACCAACAATTGTTCTGAGCATCTTAGTTCTTTCTCTTGGAGCAAGCCCTTTGGAGTTTTTCCTTTTGCAAAAATAATTAAATCTTAATGGGACCAGAGAGAGAAAAAAATAGATGCTAAAGCTTGTTGTTTGGGGATACTTGTCTGAGCAAGGGAATGCCTGTGTTGTCTCTGCGATTGTGGATACTTAGAGCTCCATACTCATTGAAATAGCTCCATACATGCTACAGGAAAAAATAATTTTTAACTATTCACTATCCCATTCTGTGTATTTGTCCTTCTCTGGTCCAAAAAAAAAAAAAAGATAATGCAGGAAAAAAAATGGCCATGCAGGGTGTAAGAGCTGTAGTAGGAGGGATGAAGCAGTTAATAATAAGAACATTCCTCTCAGTGACAGAAAATGTTGGTTGTTTTAATCTAGTCAGCTACGGCAACAACTTAAATACCATTATTTTCTTACCTCCTGTTGGAGCATTCTGGCTTTATTTCGTGGGAAAGAGCTGCAATAGGCACCCATGTATGGAAGAAAATTCCAGCTGTGGAAGTCCAGCAGCCTAAACTTGAATGCCTGGGGGAACTAGGCTTCAAGTCCCATTGCTGTCTCCATTGTTCCACAGGCTGGCCAAGGCAATGCCCCCACTCACTGCAGTGGTCTCATGATTCCCATTTTATGCTCCTGTTTTCACAGGTTTTACAGGGAAGATGCACTCACCAGGCTCTAATGAAATTTTCCTGGTTGCAGTAGGCAGCAAGTGGAGCATTGAGTCTTGCAGCACCTGAGCCCATAAATGAGTCTCCCATTTTGTCTCCTTGTCTGTCAGTGAATCACACAGCACTCAGTGGGCAGTAAATATATAATATCGCAGTTATGCAAAATACAGAGTTGCTTGTGAGGGGAGTTATTCTAAATGATCATAATCCACTGAGGGACACTAGAGGCAGCAAATGGTGCAAGTGTGGGGGTGGCTTTGACCTGGAATCTGGAAGCCAAACCAGGGAAAGGTAGAGAGTGGGCATCTCTTGTTGTCCCCAGGGCTGGCAGCAAGTGGCTGGGCTTGGGCATATTGACCTGAAGGTAGGGCCTTTCTAAAGGCCAGGAACAAAGCTGTACGTAGTAATAGTCTTGCTCTTCAGCTTGGGCAATCACGTATCAGTGCAGGCTACCTGAGCAGTTGTGTGGTTGTTATGAATATCAGTCTCTGGCAGATTCTTTTGCATAAATAATCTATTTTGCGTCTTGCAGGGGTTGCTGGGTACGTGTCACTCCTTCTCATCAGATACTCCCACATCAAGTAGACTTGAGAGTATCTTCATTATTCTGTCCTGTTCATTACATTTAATGTTCTTCTGATCGTTGCTTATATGCTACACTTTATTTTGGACATATTTCCCCTCGTAAAATACTATCACTGAAGATCTTCTGGAAAATATTTAATTTATTAGTAATGCAAGTTCATTGTTAAGAAACTACAGTTCACATAGGTGGTTTGACACATGTCTCATCCCTGTCTAGGATTTCACATTTCTTCTGTGTGCGCACCGTTCAGCTGTTATGTCAACAGACAGAATGATTATGGTTGGGTTTTTTTGGTGATAGTTCCTTTTAAAGATAAAACCATGCACACACTGAATGAACGTACCCTACATTATCCATGCTCTCAGAGCAAAATTTTACTCACTTTAGGAACTTAGCTCTTGGTGCCCCATGCTTCCAAAATATCTATTGCCCTGCTGCATGGAGGCTCACTTTCCCAGAAGCTTGCAGCTGTCCTTCCATTCTTGATTTGTCAAAGAGGTGCCATGAGAATGATTTAATGGGAATAGCGCGAATGAGTGGAATGTTTTATGGGCTGGCCACCAGTGAGAGCACTCTTGAAATACAACATGATCACAGCTCAGATGACAGTCAAGAATAAGCTCAAATTCAACTGTCTGTAATGCCTCATGCTAAGAAAGAAAGTGTGCAGTTTCAGAGAGAATCTTAATGGAAATGGAAATGAACTGCTTAGGGATCATCTTTTCCTTTGAAAATGGGCTAAGAACTGTAAACTCTGCAAATTTTCCAGCAAATTCTGCTCTACCTTTGCGAGTTCTGCCAAAACTTGGCAAATGAAGATAATCTAAAGTGTGATATATTATTTTTAGCTTTTGCAAAAATAAGTTGCTTAAAGCTTGGAATACCATGATAAAGAAACAGTCTTTAACTTGCACAGAAACATTTTAATGGAATACAGAAACGAGTTGTTTGCCTGTTTTATTTCATAATGGAGATAAATGAAGAAACTAATTAAAGTGCGGCTAAGTTGGCCACAGTTCGGGAGTTTTTGAGGAACAAAGCCTATTTTCACTCATTTGAAAAACTGACATAAAATATAGGAGGGTGGTTTAAGCAAAAGTGCTCTGAGGTAATGAATTGAATCAAACGAGTCTCTTAATTTACTCGTTTATTTTAATTATATTTCTAAATTAATATTCTGATTCAAGCAGAGAGTGCATGTGCAATTTTATACTCTCTGAGAATACTGGGAAGACTGACCGTAAATTGGAATTTGTACAATGAACTGTCAGTGAAATTTAGCTATGTTCCAAGATCTGGAATAAGAATTATGCTACATGTAAGTCATATTAAGGCCTCTGTGGAGATTGAGATTGTACAACTCTAAGATAATGCACAATTGATTTTATCTTGGAAATGTATACCTTTACTCTTCTTTGTACAAGATAAATGAATCTGACAGACAAAATACTGCATTTAAAAGACAAAAGACAAATCATTGTCCTTTGATTTCCTCCCTGTTGTTACGATAAAATCTGAATTCTTTCTCCTTATTCTCTCCTACTGAAGCTTTAGTTAGGTTTCCTCATTTTCACCCACTGAATTATGGTTGTTTAGTAGGTGTAGTAGCAGTTCTAGTACCAGCAGCACTTTCCCTTCAGAAACCCGTCTGGAAGGGTGCACGTTCTGCTTGACCTGGGCAGGCAGGTAACAGTGAAGCAGTGGCAAATTTCTCTTTGAATAATAATTACACTAATTATGATTGTATTTAGAAGAAAATGGCAAAATGGTAATAAAGGTGGGCATTCCCTGCCAAGGAGAGGTGCCCAGGAAAAGCAGCAATGGGAACGACCTTGGCTCTTCAGGGCCCTCCCTCTTTTTCCAGCCCCAGCTCTCCCTTTCTGTGGCAGAAGTGGCTGAGCTCTCCTTGTCTCGGTAAAAGGCAGACAGCTCTCTGTGAAAGCTGTGAGCCTGCCTTGCGTGATGGAAATCTTCCAAGCTTTTCCAGGTTGTCCGTTCTGAGTAATTTTCCCCCGCAAGAGTTACAGAGAAAATAGCTGAGGTGGCTTCTGAACCATTAATGTGAATCCTGGAGGGCTAAGGAAATTTCGGAGACTTGGAAAAGTACTAATGCAGTTCAAATGTCAAAAAAGGCTACAAAATGGGATCTAGAAACTCCTCTCCCCTTCCGTGAATCCAGATTCCAGTATAATACTGGAACAGTTAGCTTGGAAGAGCCAACAGAAAGGACAGGTTAACAAATTCAAATAATGCCAGTCAGTATGGTTTGATGGCAAGGAAGGCTTGTCAAATGAATCCGTCACCTTTCTTTGACAGGATTATAGATCAGTTGATGGAAACAACTGTGTGAATACAGAAGCAATTTCATTTCTCCAAAGTATTTGGCTTGGTATTACAGGATATTTTGATTAAAACCTACAGCTGTGTTAGGAGGAATGAACAACTGTCTCATGTACAGGTTTGACTGTGTCTTTTCCTTGGGAGGATCTGCAGAGACTTGTTATTAACTCGAAGCTGCTCAGTACTTTTGGCAATGGTCTGTGTGAAAACATGGCTGGTAAAGTGTGAGGAAGGCACAGAGATGCTATGCAGTGCTGAGAGTTGTTCTCTAAATAGTTTCTTTTCAGAATTTTGGTTTTATTAATCTAAGTGCAGTGTAAGGAATGGAGAGCAGAGAACGAAGGCGCGCAAGCGGGGAGTGTGGGGCAGAAACTGAGAGGGAACGTTGTCCCGCGCAGGTGGGGCTGCGGTCGGAGCGCTGCTGGCGTGGAGGTGCTGGGGGGAGATCCTGGGGCTCCATCTGCAGCAGCAAAGGCACAGAGCTCGGCGAGGGCTGTGCCAGGAGCCATGTCCCTTCCTGTGGAAGGGGAGGTGGAGAGGTCCCCTGACTGCTGAACACAAATCCTTGAGCAGAGCGAAGAGGTCTGACAGGAGCATGCTTTTCTGCCCTGCAGGCAAAGGCACAGCAAGAACCTATGGCTGGAAATTAACTTAAATTAACATGAGCTTTGGTGTGGGTCTTGGGGGTTTAGCCACAACTCTCCATGTAGACCTTGCAATGAGAACATCAACCTAAGTAGAAACGGATGATGCAGCATGATGAAGCAGATAATAAGGCTGAGGTTAGCTACCACAGTTGCTGCTCTTTGCTTCCAGCCTCACAGTGCCTGTGACTTTTATCATGGTAACACTTTTCTTTCCAAATGTGCATGTTAAGTCTCTAAAACCACGTCTGCCCGAGAGGTGTGCTTTGCCTCTCAGGTGAGGTGTTTGGCATTTCTTTGAGTGACACTGTTACTACTCTAGCTCCCAACCTAGGGAGCATTTTAGAATGGAAGTAAACCTGGCTACCTCTCTTAATAGGATAATACAAATCTAATTCAAAGTCCCTTGAAATCACTGCAAATTGATTGCTGTTTCAAAGGCTGCAGAAGAGCCCAGCAAAATATAAAATGGATTATACTAAAGCCTATTGGAAAAAAACAAGAATGAAATGTATACGATTATATGCATTTGAGATACAGCGTGTTAAAAGCATGCTGTAAATCTCTAGTAGCACACTTTCAAATGTAAATATTCATATGAATGCTTTTTTAAAAAAACAATTATGCTTGACAGTGCAGGCTGGCAATGGAATTTCAAAAAATTTCACGTTCATATGTGCATGTGCAGGCTAAATAAATGTGTGTAAATAGATTTATAAATATAAATATTATCATAAAAAGTCTTCCATACCTTTCATCATGTAATATAAAAGAAGCAAAATATGAAACTAACTGTAGTATTTGAACCAGCAGAAATAAGCAATTTGTTTTTAAAATTCAGGAGGCATGAAGTGTATATTTAAAAGCCAGAGTTCATCTAACTTTGGTGAAATCATTTTTATTTATTTTGAGCCACGGAGTGCAGTGCTGCGGATCCTGCGTAGTCAGCCTTTGCAGTCAGTGGAGAGAACAGGCTTTCCGAGATGGCTCATCTGTCTGCCATAGAAACCCATCTGGGCCGCTCGCTCAGGGCGCCTGCTTCTCTCTCTTGCCTACGGAGAGCATGGGTATGAATCATCCGCATCCCATCCGCTGCAGCTACAGCACCTCTACGGTTTTGGTGGTGGTTTGGCTTTTTGCTTCTCCCAGCCTCTTTGGCAGCTCTCTGTGGGCGCTGGTGGTCCCTGCCCAGCGGGCTCCTGCCCTCAGCCCGGTCTCATCCACCACTGCTACAAGACGAGCTCACCCGTTGCAGACCTTGGCCCGGAGCTGTTGCATTGCAGCAATGCTGGTCGCCTGCTTTTAGGTTTTCCTTGGGGGCACAGTCCCTTGTTTCTAGTGGAAGGTGTCCCTGCTGATGGCAGGGGGGTTAGAACTCGATGATCTTTAAGGTCGCTTCCAACCCAACCCATTCTGTGATTCTGTGATTCTAAACAATCTGTTAGTTGTGCGTCAGGGGATCTGACAGCACCCTCGGTGGAGGAGCTAAGGGTTATAGCCCGGCACTCTGCAGGTACTGTGTGATGGTTGCCTGTTATTTCTTTCTGTAGCAAAAATCACAGGTCTGTTGAAGGCTCACAGGTCTTCAGTGAAGGAGTCTACTTATGGAGGCTTCAGTGGTCATTTGGGAGGCTGCGTAGCATACAGAGATGGGAGCATGGGGAGTGAAACAAGGAGGAGGTGCTGGTGGACATCAGGCAGCTTTTTGTTGGGTGTCACGCAGGCTGATATACAAGAGTCCGTGTTCATACATAAAGCACTGTCAGGTTTTGGATTTCATTATCATTCTGCATCCACATTTTGCAGTTTTTGAGGGAAGAAAGAAACTGGTCAAGTAGAGATGCACAGCTACAGCGAGCTAATGATCATAAGGGCAGGGATAAAGGGGGTTCTGGTTGGGTTCAGAGCACTAATGGGAGCTTCTCCTCTGCAGGATGACTGCAGAGCTTGCTGCACCAGGCAGTGCTGTTGGACTACTGTTACTGTAGTGCTGGCATCCACTGCTGTCCTCATCTCCCCTCATTACCATCCTTCTGGTGTTGAGAAGGTCTTCTGGGACTCCCTGACTTCTGTCCAAACCCATGGATGCCCTGGCCTGACCCTTGGCATCAGGCAGGGAAGTGGTTGAGTCCTCATCCCTGGACGTATTTAAAAGCTGTGTAGACGTGGTGCTTAGGGACATGGTTTAGTGGCGGACTCGGCAGTGTTAGTTTTACAGCTGGACTTGATGATCTGAAGGGTGTTTTTCAACCTAAATGATTCTGTGATCACTCAAAGACTCCTGAGGATACAAGGACCAAGGCTGAGGGCTGAGCTCCACGGTGCAGTTCCTCTTGCCCTCCAGAGCCATGTGGAGACTCTGTTGTCCCAACAGCTTGCACACAATTCCTTTGCAGTCCCCCCACGCTGCCTGTTCTGGGCTGTCATTTTGTTCTTCAGGGACTGTGACTGTTAGGAACAGGCAGGGTCGTGGCAAAGGCGTTTTTACATTAATCAGACCTTTTTTCTCAGCCCAAATACAAGAGAGAAGCACACGCAAACCACCCCTCATAGATCAGTATCTCTTTTCCCTGAAACAAAACAAATGATGCAAGGTTGCAATAAAAAACATAAACAAGGGTACAAGCTTGCAAAATGTTCATGAAATGAAATAGAAATGTATGAGTTTCCCTAGGCAGATCCCCAAACTGTCATATTTAATGTCTGCCATTAGACCAGTATGTTATTTTACAGGCATCTAGAGAAAAGTGAGCTAGGTGGGACAATATTATACAGTATCACATAAACATGTATTAAACAGTGTGAATAGTAAGAGCAGGTGGAATATGCAGGATGTGCTGTTCAAAGTGCATGTGCCAAGGCAAAATAAAGAAGATTGATTTCACTTTAATTTTTATATATTTTATATCAATATTATGAATTATTTGTTTCAGTAAAATAAATGCATTGAAATGTTCTGGATATTAAAAGCATCCCTTGAAAATACACTGGCTGTGTTGTCAGAACACCGGCAGTATATTGCATGGTGAGTTGCTCTTAGCAAATGTTTGCAGCAACTTGGGTCCACCTCATGTAGCTATGTCAGAGCTCTTTGTTTTTTCTGCGTGACACATTGTTAGGGCTTTTAGTCAGTGGCTCTTCTGTTGTCCCCCACAATATATTTATTTAAACGTTTTTTTTTGTTTGTGTGCTTGCATGCCTTCCTATAAAATTATTTACATTTTTTAGTAATCTTGCACTTGCAGTTAATTATGGAATGTCAATAGAGGGAGAAAGTTGTCACCATAGAGTGGTCTCCTGCAGCTAAAGTGCCATAGTTAATGTTGAGACATTTATTAAAAAGAAGTGTAAAAGCAAAATAGTCTCTGAATGTGAGGCATGTATGCTGTGACAGTACTCAGTTTCAGTGACCCCTGTGTCTGCTGCCCTAAGGGATTAATCATGCTGATGCCCCCCCCTCCCCACACACCTTTTTCTGTACATTACTACGGCGTTTATCAAAAAGCTGCGTTGTGCGTGCAGCTCATGAATGAATCCGTGCATTTCAGTCACCCCCTCACTCACTGCAGCAAAATGTGAGCCACTCTCCATCTGGAGTAAGGAGTGGAATATCTTTCCTATCTGGCTGACAGCTGTGAAATATGTCCCTCCGTCTTTCCCATTTAGTCTGCAATCTCCCCTCGAATTTTGGTATCCACTGCAGTTAGCAGCACCTCAGACCCTGCGGTGATGTCTGGTCAGTGACAGCTGCTACAGAAAGCCTTAAAACAGATGGATCGTTCTGCCCTGTTCACTCCAGTGTCTTGGGTTTGCTTGCTTTGATTTGACCTTCATTTTGAAACCATGTGTGGCTCCTTTTTTCTCTTGCCAGGGATATAGGAGCTTGCATACAGGATCAGACTAGAGATCCTACTAATGTAATAACCTGCCTATATCAGGTTCTTCAAAAGAAAATGAAACTCCCATTTGGCAGACTTGTAATTAAATATGCCTTTGTAGGAGAATTTTCTGAAACTAACAGCTCTATTTCATTTGAGATAAAGAGAATATAAATATTATATAAAGAAGATACAAATTTTATATAAAGAGAATACAAACTTGTAGGCCAGTGCTTCATATTCTTTAAATTTTGTAATGAAGTATCTACAAAAATATTTATTCAGTTAAATGCGTAGTGTTTCTTTTAAAATGTTTTTGTTCCTGCCTTTGCAAGTCAATGAATGAAGTCCCACCATATTCTATATATTTCTTCAATTCCTCTTTAACTTCTGAAAATGAGAAATCATTCTTCCTGGCCATTTTTATTTTTAGGGAACTAAGCTGCTTCAGCAGCATCAATACATGTAGATGGTTTATCTTCTATCAACGTCATTTTGCTATGAGCAGAGTTTCAGAAAATAATCCATCTTATTAGGAAACATAGTAGGTGCCAACCACATACACCTCCTTCTGCCGTCTGCTTAATATCAGAGAAGATAAGAGATTGGAAAGAGCCCAGCTGAGAACTGCTGTGCACAAACAAGTGATCTAATCTGAAAACCCACTGAGGAGCCAGGAAGGATTCACCCCTGTTACCTCCACCTGTCTCCAAATGATATTTCCTCTGCTGTTTTCATTCTCTTTGTTCCTCCCCATAGCTGTCCTCCATGGACTGCACATTGCACCTAGAGTTAACTCTCTGTAGCCAGCTGACCACTTCTCTCCTGACTGTCTTTTGTGCTTGCTTCCCTCCTTCCCCCAGGCGTGCAGTGTACCTCCAGCTTCCCTTCCGTCAGTTTTCACTCCTGCATTTTGCTTGCGGAGCTCCGTCCGCGCTCCCCTGTTCCCCGTCAGTGCATTGCTGAAGCACTGCCCTGTTATTCTCCCTATTCCATGCTCTCCCCTCTCCACACTCGCTACTGCAGCTGGTAGCATTATGTGATACAAAGGAAATAACTGATAACTGATGAGCTCTTTTCTCTCTTTGTGAAGCGGTTATATAAACTGATTCTATTTGTTGTCGATTTATGCATAAGCCTTTGCTGAGTAGTTGAGAAACATATTTTCTAGTCTGTGGGTACTTCACAAACTGCTTACTTTGATTATTAGCTTTTCAGTGTGTGATTAGTCATCTAAATCACAGGGTATTGGTATTGCCAACTTGAAACATTCCAAAATCATGAGTCAGTCTCAAAAAATCATGGGATTGTTTAAAAATGATGTGGGTTTTTTCCTATTAAAAATACTTTTGCAGTTTGATTTTT
This sequence comes from Antrostomus carolinensis, assembly GCF_000700745.2. Classification (NCBI taxonomy): domain Eukaryota; kingdom Metazoa; phylum Chordata; class Aves; order Caprimulgiformes; family Caprimulgidae; genus Antrostomus; species Antrostomus carolinensis. The sequence goes on along the minus strand of NW_010302979.1, from coordinate 41,552 downwards.
ACTTGGCTTCTGAGCCTTCAGGTTTCATTTGCCTCCCATTTTCAAGCTTTTCTTTGCAACTGTGGATTCGAACACTTTTTAGTAAAGGAAGTTTATGTTAATTTTGCAGCCTTGTGATTTAATGATCTGGATCCTCAAGAGAAATTAGGGAAAGTAAGAACACAAGGGTGGACAGTGCTATACTTTACTTTCTGTTATCTTACTGAATGAGTGAAAATTTTGACTCAAAAATAAGGAATAAAAAAATGAATAGAGATAGCAATTTTCGATATTTTTTTAAATTAAAAAAATTTAAAGCCTTCACAGTAAGAGGTGCTCCAGTTTCGTGCTGATGTCCCTGCAGCCTTTGGGGACAAAAGAAAGTGCATATGGGAGGCTGACTAACTCATACGGGCAATAAATCAAGCCACAGAAAGATCTGTGCCGCTCTTACTGAACGGGCCATCAGCCTTTCATACAGATGCAGCTGTTTATGTGCAGATATCATCTTTGCAGTGATGGGCTGCCATCCTTGAACAGTTAAATCACTCAAGCATCTTCTGTGCTTTAAGGCACCCAAAGAATTCTCCTAGATCAGGTGTGACCAGCTTGTGATCCATGCCAGGACAGCTCACACCACTGTCTCCCCAAGGTCTCCTTTCGATGGTGATGTGGGATTCAACCATGTACCAGACATCCAGCTTGCTCCCAGCCGTGTCTCACGCACCTGTGATCCTCAAGGAAGAAATTACCTTTGCTGCTGCCAGAATTAGCTATCTGGCTCGTGGCCCACCTTGGTTTGAAGGCACCAGACAGAAGGTTTCTGTGTTTCTAGATTTGAGGGTACCAGGCAGTGTTTAGGTTTCATGTTTTGAAGGCACCAGACAGAGGGCTTCTGGATGCGTAGCCACTTTTTTCCTTTGTTGTGCTCCCCACCACTTGCCGCTTCCATCACCAGCACCTCACCTGGGTAATAGCAGAGGAGCACAAAAGGGCAAATTCCGCTCTGAGCAAAGCCTTTAAATATCAATTCTGAACTCTATTAACCTTTTGGCATTTCTCATTGCAAATCATAAGGGTCTCTTGTCTAGGAGAAAGGATGTCTATACAAAGTTACCATTACAGCAAGTAATCTAAGTAAAAGTAATAGAAATTTGCATGAAAGCAAAGTAAATGTCATGCTGAACTTCTCTTACATTCCTTATAAGCAATACCAGGTGCAGCTTGGTTAAAGGCACAAAACCTGAGATGAACAGTTCAAACCCTGTGGAAGACTTTGTCTTCCTCATTGCTGGCTACCCTGCACCAAATCCTTTCGCTCACACAGGTATCTTCCTTATCAAATTTCCCTAATCCCAAACCAGTGTTTGCTTTCAAAGCAAGTTTTTGTTATTATCAGTGCAGCTTTCTTTAGAAGATAGATCACTGAAGAGTTTTAAAGAATGGTTGTCACCTTTGAAATACCTAACTGCTGTACTTCCTTCAGTCTACCTTGGAAGTGAACTGAACCTACATTTTGAGTGTTGCTTCATCCCTCTAAGGCTTTTTTTTTTCATATTCTGTTTAGAAACAGGAATTATGAGCAGGTCCTCAGATATTCTGAAGATATTGCAGCACAGTATACCCAGCCAGCAAAGCAGTCTATCCCAGTAATGGACAAGCCTTCATCATACCTGTATCTAAGTGTCCTGGTACAAACAGGCCTATTTAAGTCATGTTGTGATAGATGTAAGGAAACATGACAGTAGTATCTTTTGAACCATTTGGCAGGCCTGTGTTACAGATAATTAAAATGTCAATCTTTTTTGGTCAAAACTGAGAATTCTGAAGATTTGTTCCTAGCTTGAATGATAGCCATGGGGTCTTCAGCAGCTTCTGAATGTTCTCTCTCCTCTGTTCTCTCCACCGCATTGACTTTTCCTTCTACAGACATCAATAGTCCCTGTAGGTAATTCTGGCTGGAGCTCACCTCCCGAGTCCTTCTGTTTAACCCCCGGTACTGCGAAGCTCATCTGTGCTTGGCAGTAACAACCTTCTGAAAGACTTGTATGTCCCTGTGTTTCTGGTATTTGTGTTAGAGCAAGTTGTGGTCATCCCGGTGCCCATCACCACCGGGACGTGCGGGTGACATTTCCACAAGTTCAGCACTCATTAAGGTGGCTTAAACAATCTGCTTTGAAGCTTGGGTAACTCTGAAGCTACTTTTCTGTGGGGCAAAAGCTGACATTCAAGCATTACAGGTAGGGAGATATCCCCAGGTGACTCAGTTCTTGGTAGTGGTGTTTAGAGGGCAGCAGATGATACATCCACCTCTCTTGCACCTTTCCTTTCTTTACTTGTAAGACATCATGCCTTAAGGAAAGACAGAAGCCAGTATCAGGACTTGAGGCTGTGCTTATGTGGCAAAGCCAGCTCTGTTTTGGGACTGTGGTCCCCTGACAGCCCTGACAGGCTCCAGAAATTGCCTTCCCTATTGCTGCCTTGTCCACACCCCGGGTCTGTCCTCAGATCTTGCTTTGATGCTTGATCTGCTCCTCCTCCAGCAACATCTGCCTGTTTTACAGTTCCCTGTGGTCAGACTCACACTGCGTTTTCACCCACCTGTGATGCACTCCTGATGGCACTGACAGAGTGCGGCGCCTCTGGGCGCACCTTGCCTAGGTGTTGCTTGGTGTGAAAGTCAGGGATTCCCCATGCTGCAACGTGTCTTCTCACCATGTCATGGGAAGAAGGGGCAGGCTGGCTGCTGCTGTGCTCCTCCAAAGCTACCCTCAGGCTGGTGACCAGAACCAAAACCCCGCTGGAGCCTTGTCTTCCACCTACCACTAGCAACGCGGCGCTGCGTCTGAGCTAGCTCTGAATGAGCTGCAGCAAACGGCACTACAGACACCTCCTAAGTGGTTTCTCTCTCTCACACGTCAGCTTTTTTTAAAAATTATTTTGCATCACAATTTATTCCCCTGTTACTCTGCCTAGACCAGGTATCTCCTGGATCACAGTTGCAAATGCCTCCTAGGCAGTAGCCTACAGTATCCTCCTGGGCACCCCATTCGTTTCTTCTCAGTGTTTTATTTCATCAGCCCTTTTATATGATTTGCATGAGTAACTTACTCAGTTGAGTTGAGGCAGCAGCCACTGTCACAAACAAGTCACCACAGTACCTGTTTGTAGGCAGTATACTGGAATGGAAGGGCTAAAGATGCTGTGTTTATAACAGCCTAAGGTCGGTGTGCTGAACGTGTCAGTGCTGAAAGCGTCAGTATGGATTCATATCATTTCCCTTCGGAATCCGTGTGAGGTGTGTGTCAGTAGGGACTGCGAAGGATGCTAAAAGTGAATGTAGCCATAAGAGCCACTTTGGGCACATATGAACTGGGGGATTTTGGAGCATTTCCCAGTCCCTTCAACTGAGTACTCAGGCCAGACCGTCACTGTTTGTTGGACAGAAACCCAAACGCATAAGTAGAGAGTGAGCCATCGTGTGTTCCTCCCTGCTCTCCCGTCTGGAGCATGGTATTGGGACTTCTGTAATAGCTTCAGAGCATTTTTTAGAGAAAAGGAAAAAGAAATTTTTTTTTTAAAAAAAAAGAGTGGCAAAGGAGAAGTCTGCTCTTCTCTCTGAATGATACACATTAATAGTGCAGCTGCCAGCACTGCTTTGGATCAGACTAGATCTGAACTACAAAGAATTTTTAAAGATGCTTTAAAGAACTGTTACTCGCTTCCTCTTCCAGACAACTACAACTATCTGACTAATAGAAGAAAAAAAAAGTGATTTTTAAAAGTGATTCTGTGTATTTCTGATTTTAATGATGTGTTGCTGCTGTCCTCTGCCGTCTTAACGTGGGATGTTGTAGAGAAATAGGCACCAGTTACATTAGGTTTTTGTAACTACAGCTCTGGGTTTCTGGAAATCAAAGAAGCCTTGGGAAAGAACAGAGATGCAGAAATACATGATTAGACTGAGAGTGGAGAGCTATAATGCTTTTGTAGTATATGTAATGGCTTGTTTCAAGGCATGAGGGCATCTTGTAAATCACTGGACATGTGGAAAATAGCACATTAGCATAAGGTCATAATGATAATCTCTAATGACAGAATGAGAGAACAAGTAAATTCATTTTAACATTGTAATACTTACAGTCAGTGAACAAGAAGATTTCTTGAGGCCAGAGTACAGACAGCAGAATGTTATTTCATTGCCAGAATTTCATAAGATATTGTGAATTTATCTGCAAATGAGTCCATATGCTACAATATCTAACATGAAATTCAAGAGCAAACTGCCTCAAGAAAAATGATCTTTGTGTGCAGTATAAGAACAAGACCAGCTCTGGAGCAGCTGACTTAGGAAAACCGCTAGGTAAGTGCAGCCAGGGAAATGCAGTTAAGACTCTTGGGTTCAGACCCAAAAGGACCTTAAGTCAGGTGCCTGCCTCTGGGAGCGGAACTCACAGGGTGTATCTAAGCCCTAGCTTATTACGGCGTAACTTCCATCCCTAGCAGCTGAGGAAGTCTAATTTTCAGCCCTTGGAGGTATAAACATGAGTCACAGTAAATCTTGTAACTGCTATGGGTCATTTTAGAGAAGAAAAACTCTGCACTGCGTTTCTTTTGAAATTCAGCTACTCTCCAGGAGAAGATAAGGAAGATTTTGCTGTCTGTTCAGGGCTCTCCGCCAGGAGCCAAGGTGTGTGGTTCTGATCCCTGCTTCCTGGGCTGCCTTGTGTATTTTTATTTAGATAGTCACCGAACAAAATCTGGAAGCTATCCAGGAAAATTTCACTGCCTCAGATGTTCTCCCTGAACAAAAAGGTAGGGAACTGATCTACCGAGTCATACCTGGTCCCTAGCCTGCCTTTTGCTTCACGACTGTCTCACCTATGTGGATGTCTTCTGCGTGTAATAATCATTCACTGTCTCTGACCTGGGAAATAAATGACAGAAATGCTACCAGAAATAGCAGATTTCATGTCCATAAAGGATTCAGTAATACAGCAGTTTTATAATGTCACCCACATTTCATACACTGCATGTAAATTCTTTTGGCAGTCTCATAAGGGATATACACTTTGCCAGACATAATTTCTGAGCTCCTTTTATGCTTACAGAGCACTGGAGAGTTTTTCACATGAAAGAATCATTCACACAGAGTAGTTACACTGTCCTGGGAGGTTGAAAAAAATCAGGTATGTTTTAAGGAAAAATTACAGCCTTGGTCTTGGGCAAAGGTAACTCACTGGAAATTTGATCTTTAGTTTGAATTTTAAAAAATACATTGTTATTGGCTATATCAGTACGCTGAGAAATGACCTTTATACCCATCAAAGTGGAGCTGACTGTGTGAGGACTCCGATGTGGGTTCCTCCCAGGAGTGTTTGATGCCACCGGCTCTGGTTCATAGAATCATAGAATCACAGAATGGTTTGGATTGGAAGGGGCCTTAAAGATCATCCAGTTCCAACCCCCCTGCCATCAGCAGGGACACCTTCCACTAGACCAGGTTGCTCAAAGCCTCATCCAGCCTGACCTTAAACACTTCCAGGGAAGGGGCATCCACAACTTCCTTGGGCAACCTGTTCCAGTGCCTGACCACCCTCACAGTGAAGAATTTCTTCCTAATATCTAATCTAAACGTGCCCTCTTTCAGTTTAAACCCATTTCCCCTTGTTTTGTCATTAACTGCCCTTATGAAAAGTCCTTCCCCAGCTTTCTTGTAGGCTTTTTGTGGCAATAAGCAAAAAGTTTCAGCTGAAAACTCTCCTGACTCTGCTCTTGTCTCCAATTCTTGCAAAGTAACAGTTTTCCTTTAGTTTTAAGTTGTGGTGTTTTAAGTTTAAGCTCTTTTAGATTTCCTCTCAAGAGAAGAAGCAGGGTTGTGATCTGCAGTAGCTCAGCCCTGCAAGGGAGTCCCTGCCTTGGCCTGCCTCTGCCTGCTTATTGCCTTCAACCTTCCACTGATGTTATTGTCCCGTCAGCTCTGGGGCTGTCCTGGCTAAAGGACTCAGTTTAACCTTTAAACACTGAAGAAAAGTGTTTACTGTTGAAACTGGTGCTTGTTTAACTCAGGATGAGGTCAGAGGAGAACACCAACCTCATCACTCTCAAGCCACTGTAAATGCTCAGTCTCACCTCCTCCTCATCCTGGCTGTGTGGTCCTGCCCTCTCTCTGAGGCCCTCTCTCTAGCTCAGTAAGCCAGCAGAAATGAAATTATTTATTTTTTCATTTATTTCTGAATTTGTTTTCTGGCAGCTTGGTGAACTGAATGGGCTGAGCATCAAGCTGGGTAAACGGGCGTAAGAGAGAAGGTGTCTGGGCAGCGGGTGGGAGGAGCAGGACAGCGCAGCACTGGCTCATCTCAACTCTTTCAGTCACCTCCCAGGACTCCATGCTGCAAGCAGGGGCTGCTCAGCAGCTGCTGGCTGATGGTCTGGTACCTGGGCTACCTCCAGGGCAGCTGTAACTTCTGCCACAGGGACGGTGTGGGCAGCGAGGGGCAGGAACCACAGCAGCCCTCCCGAGGCAGACCGTCCCCAAGGCTGCCTGCCAGCCCATCTTTGTTTTCTTTTATTCTTTTAGTTCACAGGGATGAACAGGTTTTTTTATGAACTTACCAAAAGCAGCATTTACAATAAGCCCAAAATTATAATCATTCATCCCAGATGCTATTTTGGATGAAACCAGCTATAGAAGGATAATTTTGAAGACGGAGAATGAGCAGGTGAAAGTAGTGAAGTTGTAATGAAATTGATAGCCTTAATTATAGTATTTGCTGCTGTGAAAACTGTACTGCTGTCTAATCAGTTAAAAAATGTGGGAAGACTAAGGAGTTACTGTTTTGTCTATTTACAATACTATTTTTAGAGTTTATTGAATAACATATCTAGGATACAGTGTAGAATGTAAAGGTGTACATGGAAATATATAAACTAATTACGTGTTTGGAAAAAAACACAAACTGATAATGCTTTTTTAAAGTATCAGAAAGCATGAAAAATTCTGACATTTTAGGCTGTGCATTCACATTTTCTCTTTCTTCTTGTTTACCTGATAACCACTCCATGAAACAAACACTACTAGTCTGTTTGTATGGAATCATAGAAACACAGAATTATTTGGGTTGGAAAAGACCTTGTGATAGTTCTACCGGCCCACCCCTGGCCCACCAGCCAACACAGCCATTCACCCACTTCCCCCCCACCCCCAGGGGATAGGGGAGAGGACTGGGGGGCAAGGATAAGGAGGCTTGTAGGTTGAGATAAGAACAGTTTAATAATAGAGAGAAAACTTAAAATAATACTAATATTAAAATAGTAGTGCTAATGATAACAGTAACAAAATATGCAAGTGAATGACACCCAATGTTATAGCTCACCCCCCACCCCGACAGAGCCCGGCCCGTTCCCAGATACTGATCCCAGAGGAGTGACAATCCCGAACTGAAACTGCAATCCCAGAAGAGCGAGAGCCCGAGGGAGAGCCAGAGAGAGCTAAAAGAGGAAGAGACCCTCACTAATATAGTGGACATGACGTGATATGATATGGAATACCCCATCGGCATATCCAAATGTCAGTTTAGCTTATTAATTTAAATATTCTTCTCTCCCCTTAAATCTTGTGCTTGTGGACTAACAGAACACAAAGTCCTTCACTTCCAGTGACAAAATGCAAACACTGGTGTGTTATCAGTGTCTCTCTCATAGCAAATCCCAGGCTGAAAGCAAAACTCAGCACAATTCTAGCTATTGAAAAAGAAACTCAGCTCTGTTCCAGCTAAAAACCAGGACAGACCTTCCAAGTCCAACTGTAAACCTAACACTGCCGAGTCCACTGCTAAACAATGTCCCTGAGCACCACAGTAAATTAGAAGTTTTCAGTGTGAACTAGAAGAACAAAAGGTTATTGTTCCTGGCTGTTACTGTAACAGAAATCATCAGTAATGTAATGATACTGTGAAAGACTACAGGGTTAATTTGAACCAGAGCCAGGTTCATTCTTATAGTCTAGCTATTCTATGATACTTTCTAATGACTTTTTGCATAACTTGGTAGAGTCAAGTTAGAGCATTGAATTATTTGAACTTTATGGCTTTTTTGCTTCTTTGCATTTGTGCTGCTGGGCAAAGTAGCAGGGAGCAAAGTGTTATCCCCCAGATCCCAGCAATGGTGCTGCACATTTTATTTTTCGTTCTGCATTTCCTATATTATCATAACTCTTTAGAGAGTAGGGCCAAATTCTCATCTCATTTGCATTAGTGGGCATAATAAATATAGTAAATATAGCCAGCATTAGTTTTAAAATTATAAATAAGCCAATTACCTCTTTCCCCCTCCCCCTAAAATGCATTCAGAGAAAATGTGTATGCCTAGATTTTACTACCATTGTTTGGACTAAAGACTATAAACATACACCATCGATTTCTGTTTTCCTTTATGCCCTCAGCAATGCCTGTCCTCTTATTCCAAACCCACATGCTGAGTGTAACTGAGTCAGCAGAAGTGATGTTGCTGTTGGTCCTCATGGGACTGCTTCTGCTTTAGGGGATGTTATCCTCATCCTTTTCTCAAAGCAGTGCCTGAACAATTAATTTTGCCCTTAGACACTAAAACATAAAAATGTTTACCAAATCTTTCAGAACTTTCATTTACTTATGTAAGCAAAAATGAAAGGGTGATAATAATTTATAATACTGCTGTGTGTTTGTGCGTGTGTGTATATATATATATATAAAGGCATTAATAGTTAGAGATCAGAAGTATATTCTTCTAATTTTCTTCTACAAAGGCATGTTGAATTTTTTTTTAGTATTCAGAGCAGCAGTACTCAAAGCCAATCAGTAAACAATTGATTGTCATCTTCTGTTGTCCAGTCTGGTATTTCTCTGAGCAAAAGGCTCCAAAAGTGTCAAAGATGTAACAAACCACACTCAGAGCCACCATGAGGTAGGCTGGCACCTACAGTGTGATGCAGGGAATGCCAGAGGTACAAACTGTGTGAGTACTGATGACAGCATCATAGCTGTGTCTCTCTATGAAATGGTAGCAAATGGGGACAATTGTTTATTTTTTGCATTATGTACTTGTGTGTTAAATTTTTTAGCTGAAACTCATATGCACTGGTTTTGAAGTTGTGACCCAAACATGTATGTGGCAAATGTTACTAGATTCACTAATTAAAATATTTATTCATTTAGTAATAGATTTACCAGTAGTAACATCTATGCTGCAACCCAACAAAATGCTAAAGCATTTACTTTAAAGTTAAGCACGTGGTGAAATGCAGACATAGTGCTGAATCAGGGCTCAAGTCAGTGACTTGTGAATGGATGTTAATCACAACAAAATGCTAAACTGTAATGAGCATCTGTGTGCAGAGTCAAAGAACAAACACATGCAACTGGAATATTTATTGTATCATTCTGAGGCTAATTAATACTATCCTGTTACATGCTTCCTCCAGTTATATGTCAGTTTTTGTGAATCTTACTCTGTGCTGACATTATTGTGCAAATACTGGAAACAAAGGCTTACTGACGTTGCTTTGCCCCAGTGCCTGTTGTTAAATCTGTAACCACATTCAGACTTTCAGTTTTCCATGTTTTTAAATGTCTGATTTCCAGCAAAGACTGCCAAGTGCCCGTTTCCCATTTCCAATTGTTCAAATTCACTGTTAAGAAGTATGACAAGTGCACAAAACATGTAGGGAGGAATCCAGCACTGCAGAGTGGACCAGCATTCACGCTATTGTCTTTGTGATCAAGAACAGACCATGTCTTATCCATGCATTTGAATACACTACAGCATGAATTAATTTTTTTTTTTAATATACATGAATAGGAGGAACGTCTTAAACATATTTTCATCAGTAACACAATGTAGAAAAAGTTAAGTTTTGCCTTGTATGAACATATCCATAGTTTTGCTATTCTTCTTGGTCTCATTATTTTAGATATGATAATATATGGATGGAAAATAGCAGGTCACCTTTGAAAGGTAGGAAACATTTACTTACCTGCCACAAAAATCAGTATGGTATTTAAAGCAGCATCCTTTCCTGCAGTTGGATCCCAGGGAAATACCCACAGGTATTGAAGTGGTAGTTTATTTTATTTAACACTTTTTTTTTTCCACATTTGCATTGGTATGAATTTCCACATTATGTCACATAACAATAATGTTTCTGTTCTAGCTCATAAATCACAGTATCTCCTGCTGTTGTTGTAATGGGGTAGTTCAACAAAATGAATTGCCATTGCTAACATGAGATAGTGTAAAATAATCACAGGAAAATGAAAAAGGATTAAAAAATTTCAGGATTCTAGAGTGGTATTTTGACACTTCCAAAGATTCTTTGCATTTTATTTTCTGTATTGATTGCAACAAACACTCAACTTTTTCTGAAGTTTACCCCAAACACTCCAAGCTGCACATTAGCTGCTTCATGGCTTTTTGTGTGTTTGAATAATAAAAACTGGTATAAGGCAGTCTGAAATTCAGTGGGATGTTGTACTAGTTCTTTCCTAAACTGTTAGAAGAGTCCAGATGTGTACTCCTCATTAGCTCCAACTAGGCAATATTTTGCAAAATTTTATTTCATTGTTATCTGGGAATATAGCAAGATTTTTAGTGCTAGTCATGCAATCAGGAACCACAAAAACACTTCAGCTGGACAATATGATTTACTTAAGTGTTTTTCAGGATATTTATGTAAATATACAGGCCACTTACTTACAGTTTGGACTCTTGGCTGGTATCAAAACAACATTTTTGGTATCTTTCTTAATATCATTTTTGCTAGAGTAAGCATTATGAATAGTGAGTGGCAGAGCCCCTTAGTCTTATCAGAATTGGGCAGTTGGGACCAGCTCAAGCAATTTCATTGCTAATTCTGGTTTCTGGTTTGAAGAGGCAGAGTTCAGTCACTGGAAAAAAACAAATTGCTGGTGTTTACCAGTGATGAGGTGACATCAGTGCTGACATGTCTGAAGATGGGATGACCCCTGAGAATAATTAAAATACTGAAACAGGAACTTATGTCAATGGAGATGGCTTGTCTACTAGTCAAGTGCTCATTCTTTCATATTTTCAGCAGACTAGGCTTGTCAAGCAGACTGATTATATAGTTCAGCATGGCATGACTTAACCTTTTGCTCTCGGGAGGTGACATTTCCTTGAAAGCAACATGAAAGGAAAAATTAAAAATAAACAGGCTGAAAACAACCTATTTTCAACTGGATAGCCAGGACAGCAAGAAAAAAATCTCTCTAAAACTATATTTATTTTAGCTTTAGTTAAGAAAGCACATACGTAAAAGCTCTGTCATTCCACATAATAGATTTACCAACAAAAAAATGTCCCCCTAGCCTTCCACCAGTTCTTGTACTTATTTCTCTGATGGCAAATGAAGGCTCTAGAAGCATCACAAAAGAACAGTAAAATATTTGTTCAGGTCAGAAAACTAATTAACTCTGTGCAGCCCCATTGCCCCTTGCAAGCCTTCTAAAACCCCCAAAACATACAGAGCTGAAGAAAAGGGTAATTGTTTCTTTTTAGGGGAGTACTTGGCATGCTGTCTGGGGATGTAGTTGGAACAGGTCCAAACACTCTTCTGATTAATTCAAAGTGAGATCTCTGCCTTTGGTCTTCCTTGTTCTTGGGAGAGTGCTGTAACCCACTCCGATACTGTAGCACTGGGGGGGCATTTCTCTGTGAGAGTAATTCTGCATTGTATGAAATACTTACATGAGTGTTAGCAAAGAGGCAGGAACTTGGCATTTTTTTAGCAAGTCCTCTGACCACTATATTATAGAGATCTCTGTGATCTGAGTAATTTCACTAATTGTGCAAAATTAATAAAATCTTCATCAGAGAAGAGGAATGTTATCTCACAATAACTGATCATGGCAGCCTTTTAAAAGGTCAGAGTCTAGGATCTCTATTTGGCAGATGTTTGACTTGCAGCTCAGTCTCCCATATTGTCAGATGTTTGACTTGCAGCTCAGTCTCCCATATTGTCGATAAGTTGTTCCTCTGTTGCCTGTTTCTCAAGAGGTGAGGCAGTGCTGTCATCTCCAGTGCTCAGTTTAAGACTGTCCCCTGGTGACTACCGGTTTTGTAACACTCCTGGGGATTCCCCAGGCTCCCCTTGCCTCCTTCATCAGCTGCAGAGAAATAGGCACCTTTGTGTGTGTTTTACATCTCTCTTTTCACCTTTACAGGCATCAAAAATACCTTTTCTGTGTGTACATTTTTGAGTCATCTAGCGGTATGTAGACCCTAAGCCGATTAGAGCAACCTATTGAAGCTACATAGTTTTAACAGTGTAGTATCATTGACTCACGGATTAAAACTGCCCTGCCACTCTTCCCATTTTGTATTCTCAAAAACTGAATGCACAAATTATGCAGTCTCCTTCCTCAAAAATCCTCTCCAGAAGCGTAATTGTTCAACTGGAATCGAAAAAGTTACAGCCTGCTTACTGAGACCTATCCCTGTTTCATCCCACTTTCAGCAAAATCTCCCCAGATGACTGAGGCTTGCAATAAGCTATCATATTGTTCAATACTGAGTGAAACACGGGTAATAAAGACAGATTTCTGCCTTAAAGAGAAAGCAATTATCTCCATAACAATGCCTGCTCGTTGTGGAAGGAGGTGTGGGTAGCCACTTTGTGTTCTGAAATCTATATCTCCCTGTGCTATCAAACATTGCCAAGGGCGTGGACAAGGCACAGGCATCCTTCTTTGTTTGTTCTCTTTGCATGAAAGATTTGTGTAACCTAAATCTATGAAATAAGTATTCCTAAAAATAACCCTTCCTTCTCTGTTTTTCTACTGTCACTTGCAGTTGTCCATCAGGAGTGAAATGTCCCAGTTCTGTGTATGTATGAATCCTGTAGCGTGCTGCTACTTCAGTTTGTGTGTTGGACCCAAAAGATGACAAAATGGACTTGGACTTACATGGCACAGCAAAGCAGCTGTTGGAAAAACTTTACCTGGTTCCCACTTTTCAGGGCACCTTTCATGTGGCCAGGGGAAACGGCCAGATGAAACTGCAGACATCTGATTCACCTCTGTGGTTGTCCCATCGAGGACAGAGAATGCTGCTTATGTCTAGAGTCTCAGCTTCTCCAAAGTGACAAATGTATAAAAGCTACCTTTGAAGTGTGATACCAGATAGTTTTAACAGGTAGACTCTGGTCCTAGTACAGTGGGGACTTCAGTTTCCTCCACTCATGTAGGTGACTTTTATTTCTTAGCTATTAATAAACTTGATATTGGATATAGCAGACAGCTTCTAAAAGCAACCATATGTCATAGTTAAACTACTAATAAACTATAAAGTATTAGGTGGCTCCCTTGCTAGTTCAAGTCATAATTCACCCACTTCTGGTACATCAGTTATTCTTTGATTCACAGTGGGAAAGATCTGTTATACCAGGACCATAAATGCAGGTGAACAGTTAGGTTGTTTCCTTTTTTATTTTTGTTGTGGCAACTTTTATACTTAAAACTTTCTCTCTGACCTTACTCATAATTTTTGAACTGAATTCTTTGTGTATCTGTGACTCCTACACAGTGGAATAAAGCAGGCCATTGGGAGAGTTTTAGTTGCCAAGTCCTAGTACAAAACCATAAACTTTAATTTTTAATGAAGATTAGTTTCATTCTAACAAAGATGCAGGGAAGGACTATTACTTTATTTTACTTGTTTAATGGATTTGCTTCTGCAGTGCAAATACAGGTATCAATATCTTTAAGATCTGTGTGCTTCACATGTAAATCTTAAATACAATTCCAGAGCAGCAAGGAGAAGTAACTCTCAGGATTCCCTGGCATTTACCTGGTATATATTATGGGAATAATCTGTGCTTTTGAATCACATAATTTATTGATGCTGTGCATTAAAAAGACTTTTTGTGACAAGCCACAATAAAATTCCACAGCGCTCTCCCAGACTAAAACCTGAGGGACCAAGCCATGGCTGGCTTTGTTCAGCAGTGTGTGGGTGAGATGGAAGCAAGGAGGCATCTCACCTCTCCTCTAACAAAACCTTTGAGGGGTCAGGTACTGCCCAGTGAGGCACCAAGGGCACGGTGCCAGTTAGTGCCACCAGGTCCAGCCCTCTCCCTCATGGCCAGGCACCTCCAGTTCTCCAGCACTGGTTCTGGTGTGCTCACAGGAGGCTGTTTCTGAGTCAGGGGGATGTTTTTCCTCCGTGTAAGTCTGCTGCAGGCTATCTCAGCCCCAGCCATCTCCACCTGGCGAGGATTCAGCCCTGAGCCCTGTGGAAAGAGCAGCTCAGCGTGTAGGATTCAAACTGACCTGTGATGCGGGCTACAACTTCTGCTCGGGAGAAATGACCAAGAAGACGAGAAATCTCTGCGACAGGGAGGACGGCAGCAGTATCCGCAGTGCATCCGCGTGTGCGCGTGCTGACAGCCCGTCAGCCGGCTCCGGCGAGTGATGGGTGCGGCAGGTAGCCAGGAGCTATCTGCTAAAGGGCTTAAAATTCTCTAGCCTGAAAACATTGACTGTGATTTGCTGTAGCCTTGCTCGGTGCTCGCTTTTATCTGCACCATTTCAGTGTGGACGCTCACGGCACTGCAGTAACAAGAATAATACCTTTTCCCTGGGAGCACTGCTTTCACACGTGCAACCTTATCATTTATCCCTGCCACTGTAGTACTGTGATCTCCAACTAGGAGACCTCGTAGTCCAGGCATTGCAAGGCTCATACATACTTTGTATCTAAATAGATTAGTGCGGGGGACAAAAACAACTATAATTATCACGTTGTCTATTCTAGAGAATGAAAATGAAGCTTGTTCTGCTCCAATATATATAGCAAGCTCTAGAATTTTACTTGCTCAAAACACATTCAGATGCTTGAAGATAAATAAATCATAATAACTCAGTCAAAGATTTCTTAAATGACTTCTTGCACCAAATCACTGTCCACAGCTTACCCTTAAATGAATTAAACTGACACTGTCCTGCATTCCATCCCTGTCTCTTAAGTTAGAGAGACATGGACTGGGCAGATGGACCACTCGGTGGATAAGGAACTGGCTGGATGGTCATGCTCAAAGAGTTGTGGTCAATGGCTCAATGTCCAGTTGGAGACCGGTGACAAGTGATGTCCCTCAGGGGTCTGTATTGAGACTGGCACTGTTTTAACATCTTTGTTGGCGACATAGACAGTGGGATTGAGTGCACCCTCAGCAAGTTTGCCGACGACACCAATCTGAGTGGTGCATTTGAGACGCTGGAGGGACGGGATGCCATCCAGAGGGACCTTGACAGGCTTGAGAGGTGGGCCGGTGCTAACCTCATGAAGTTCAACAAGGCCAAATGCAAGGTCCTGCATCTGGGTTGGGGCAGCACCAAGCACAAACACAGGCTGGGTGGAGAATGAATCAAGAACAGCCCTGAGGAGAAGGACTTGGGGGAGCTGGTGGATGAGAAGCTGAACATGAGCCGGCAATGTGCGCTTGCAGCCCAGAAGGCCAACGGTATCCTGGGCTGCATCAAGAGAAGGGTGGGCAGCAGGTCGAGGGAGGTGATTCTTCCCCTCTACTCCGCTCTTGTTAGACCCCACCTGGAGTTCTCTGTCCAGCTCTGAGGTTCCCAATATAAGAAGGACATGGACCTACTGGAGGGAGTCCAGAGGAGGCCATAAGGATGATCCGAGGGCTGGAGCACCTCTCCTATGAGGACAGGCTGAGAGAGTTGTGGCTGTTCAGCCTGGAAAAGAGAAGGCTCCGGGGAGACCGCATAGTGGCCTTCCAGTACCTGAAGGGAGGCTGGTCCATCTGAGGTTTGAAAATCTTCAAGGATGTAGATGCCACAAAAGATCTCTTGGATTTTTTTCTTGATGTCCAGTCAGAATTTCCTTTGCTGTAACTTGAAACTGCTGCTTTATGTCCCTTCACTGTGCATCTGTGAGGATAGTCTGGCTCTGTCTTCTCCATAATGATTTCAGTGCAATTCTTTAGCCTTCTCTTCTCTTTCTCAGGATCCTCCTATGTCGTGCCCTGCGAAGGTGACCACCTTCCAAAAATGAGAGAGAGAGGACTCACAGTCATCACCCTTGGACCCCTTGGACGCATTCCACACAGCCCCATGGACTTGCTATGTCCAGTTAGCTTAAGTGGTCCCTTCCTCAATCCTCCTGGATGCACAGCTCAGGGGTATAGCACAGGGCCTGAGTGAACCTCTACAATTGCTGTAGGACATGCAGGACCTGAGCTCCAGGCAAGCAGCAAACTCCTGAGGCAGCTGGTCCCGTCAGCAGATGAGTGTGTCCCCCCACAGAAGAGTGGGGACCCATTACTTCCTTTCTGTGACTTGTGCACCAGGTTCAGTCACCTTCCAGCCCCTAGGAATCACTAGCTGCCAACCTCCACCAGTGTGGGAGTTTTTGTCAGCCCCTCCTTTGAGTGTAGTCTCTAACCATCCTGTATTCAGCACAAGATGAGACTGGGCTCTTGCCTCTAGAGAATTTGCAGTATTAGTGGTCTGCTACAGTTATTTCTGCCCCATGATCCACATGATCCACACTAGAGAGAGGGTATCTCACATCTAGGTATTGCTGTTAGGTAGGAGATGCTACTGCTGCTCATGGTGGTAACAGGCAGAAGAAATGTTTGTGATTTCTGGTTTACACCAAAACCTGTTTCTCAGGTCCAATTGCAGGACCAAGTGCATTTCATAGAATCATAGAATGGTTTGGGTTGGAAGGAAGCTTTAAAGGTCATCTAGTCCAACCCCAGTGAGCAGGGACATCTTCAACTAGATCAGGTCGCTCAGCCCCGTTCAGCCTGACCTTGGATGTTTCTAGGGATGAGACACCTACTACCTCTCTGGGCAACCTGTTCCAGTATTTCACCACCCTTATCATAAAAAATTTCTTCCTAATATCTAGTCTAAATCTACCCTCTTTTAGTTAAAAACCATTACTCCTTGTCCTATCGCTACAGGCCCTGCTAAAATTTGTTTATATTGATTGTTTTATGTGTAGTGCAATGACTGTGCATCTAATGAGTTGGTTGGGAATACTTCATCTGAAGGAAAGTTGAAGATACAGTTGGTTTTGTCCTGAAGTTTATCCTCCTATTCATTTGCTTTTGGAAAAGGGAATTACAGCATCAACTGAAAAGTCTTGGTCTTTACCTCCCAGCGATGTTACCTGGGAGGGACAACGTCATCATCTCTCAGATTCAGAGCACTTTGAGGGCATCATCATCTCCCAGATTCAGAGAACTTTGACATTGCTCATTCCTGATTTTTGAGGGCCTAGTTTTGGACAATGGTATAATGGTGCAATTATTTGAACAACAAACTGAAGCATTCCCAGTAGACCTCTGTTTATCATGCTGCACTTAGTCTGAGACATCTTAAATAATTTGTGGGTTTTCTTGTCGGTGCAACCAATTACAGTAATTGGACCTGGAGGTCACAAATATGTGGATCACTATAGCAAAGTCTTTTCTGTCAGTAAGGAGTGTAAACTTCTGAAGAGTGAAAGATAACAAAAGAGTTTTTGTTGTCCCTGATTTATTGTTCTCAAAGTGTCTAAATACTGAAAAGGAAGTCAGAAGGAAATAGAGTTTGTGGCTGTTGCTACTGCCACCACTTGTTTTCCTGTAGCATTAAATAGGGAACAGTCTGTCTTGAGGTATTATTTTGGATCACTTCAGAGCTAGTTGTGCTGCTAATTTTGGAGTACACAGGTTTCTTTCCCCACAGGCTTGCCTGTTTATTCTATTTAGTCTGCATATTATATTCTTATGAAAGCTATGTGGAGGGATTATACTTCAGATTATAACTTTGAAAAGATTCATGTTTATGAGTACTTGTTAATCATCGGAGAATTATAATTAGGTCATGCTAATGCAGATTCATGCTAACATGAATCTGAAATATGTCATGGTGATGATCATGTTTTCTCTTCTGGGCCATCAAAAAAATGATCAGACCTGCGTTTCAGCTTAACTTGTCATGGTGACTTGGATAAAAGGAGTAATGAAGCCAAAGACAGTTCAAGAAGCTCAGCTATGCTGCCGGGGTCCTAATAACCCTGTACCTGTGCTTCTAGGGTTGCTTTCTCTTACTTAGTGCAGATGATCACAATAGATTATGCAGTCAGTGAGCTCCTCATTACTTAAATGTCTGTCATTTTTAGTTGAACACTCTGCTAAAGAAACATTGCTTCTGTCCTTGGTGTCAATACTTCCTTTAATCATGGAAAGAGTTTTAGAAAATTTCTGGTTTTTGAGATGTAGCACAATCTGAAAGAACACATATTAGTATGGGTGTTGTAATGTTTTCAGAATATTTCTGAGATTTGTCTTCCTTAACCCAACATTTCCATTTATTCAAAAAGGAGATAATATACATATTTAAATGTGTTTTGATATGAGATGATAAATACTTTGATACAGTATCAAAGTGTTTGATATATGGTAAATATGATTTATCTTTGTTCAGTGTAACTTGTCCTTTCAACAAAATTGTCATGTTTTATTTATGTTCTTGATCTCTAATCGGGAATGATGGACTAAAGTAGAGGATGATCAGAGAAGAAAATACTTTTACTAAAAACCCCACAAAGCAGATGAATCATTAGCAAGTTCTGTTTTGACATTAAATTAATGTGAAGGTTCACTGGTGTAGAAGTGGAATTGGATATTGGAAAACAGCAATCTAGTAAAATCTTGAAGAAACATAATTGGACAAGTCTGTGCCATCTCATCAGAATACAATGAAATAAGCTGACAAGACGGGCTTCTTGCTCGCAGCGCAGTGGGTGGGAGACATTTTGGCACAGGCTGCCTTTGCAGCTGCAGCTCATCAGGAGCTACGGTGAAAGGTTGTTTCCTTGGCAGGGCAGAGGAACTGACGGCTAGCAGGGAATGATTGAAAGTTCTTGCAAACTCTCTACTATTTTCCACAGTACCAGATACACAGAACCATCAAGTCTTAATATTTATTACTTGCTCTAGCTTTGTCCTCATCAGTGGGGTCTGTGTTGCTCTGGCAGGGGCACAGGCGGGTTTGGGTGTGTCCTGGGTGGGCAGTTCCCTCTGGTCCTGCTGCTCTTTTCCTCCAGAGCCAGATATTTCAAGGACTGATTTTATGAGTAACTTGGTTAATGATGCTGGTGTTGGTTATATCAGCTTCAAGTGAGACACAGTAGAGACCCACTGGTAATCTTAGGTTGCTTTTGAGTTCTTACAGGAACTGAAATGATGACAGATATTTGTTGATACACTCCCTAGATACTCCTTAAATACCATAACCAAATATAATTATCCTTGTGAGAGTGAAATGAAGTTCAGATTTATCTTCTTGTAGGTTGAACCAACTGCATATTGTTAGGAAGCTGAAGGCTATAGCTTGATGTAGCATTTCAGCACCTGGTTGCATGAACCTGTCTGCTCTGAAAGAAGAAATATGGTAATGCTGTAATGATAAACCTTTGATTTATGATGGTTCACATAACCCAACAGCTTGTGAACAGGAAACCTTGCCTACTTTTCACGCCCTGTCTGAAGGCAGACACCTTTACAGACCTGCTAGATAGTTGGCTGCTGTCAATAGCCAAATCCTGAGTGCTTCCTTTCTGCTTGAGAAGAAGGAGGGCATTGGTTCCAGAGCAGTAGGACTTTCTGCTTTTAACTGTGTCATTGGGACAGAGACATCTGAAATCCTCAGGTATGAAGTCCAAAATAGAAGGAAAAAATAATAAAAAAGAAACTCAAAATATAATATGCCCCTGTAGTGACAGGAGGCCACAAAAGACATTCAGAGAAGTGCAAGTGAAGGATTTCCAGTGTTTTTAAGATCTAGTTGTTATAAACATTATCTCGAAACATCTCTGTGGTAGCTGACAAAGAAATCTTGCCTAAAACAAAAATCCTGAGACAAATATAAGGAAAAGCAAATACAGCAATAGAATGAATATGATCCTTAGAGTGAAAACAAAAATCCTTCCATGAGATTTGTGCCAACAATTGCTTAGCACGGAGGAGTGCAGGTAGCAAGGTCTAGGAGGTTCCTACCTTTTCAGAAGTGACACAACATTTGAAGGACAAAAATATAGGAACTCACTCGCTGGATCACACCAAAATACCTAATTTCATTTCTCTGTAGTACTCTACTGCTTCCATAGAGGATGCAAGACACACTGGATGGCATGACTCTGCCCAACGACCATGGCTTTGTAACCATTGGTGCATGAGTAAAGCTCGAATTCTGGAATATGTTTTCTCTGGAATTTTATAAATCAGTGTGTGTATTTGCCCACTGTGTGTTTGACACATTTTCTTTGGAATATTACCATATTCTTGCAATCAAAATGCTTCACATGTTAATTGCAATAGTTTTCTAGGGGCGGGAGGTTAGGAGGATAGGAGGCTATCTCAGAGGCAGTCCTTGGAGGTGGGTGAAGATGAGCTCAAGGGCCATGAACTTGGCATGTGTGGTTGTTGTGGCAAAAAGGGTATATTCTTACTTCCCAGTCTTTGGGATCACTGGATTTCCAGGATGCAAAGAGCAGAGACAAATAGCATATCTCAGTTTGGGACCTGAAATTCAAGTTGAAGTTCCTTCCTTCTGGTGTGTTACAAACCACAATATAAATCCTTGTTAACTTCTGCCTGGAATTTCACCTATAGAGCACTTGAACTCCTGAGTTGGGTGTCCTGCAGATTTGGACCTGTGAAACATGCATTTTCAGTTGACTGACTTTTCAACAGAAAAAAGTGTAAATGGACAAGGAAAGATAGCACCCAGCTCATTTTCTATGGCCATCTTAGCAGACCAATTATAAGTAGAGTGGAAAGCAAAACATTTTTATCATTCAGTACCATAGCGAAGCCTGAACATCTTTGTGCAGCAGGTCCTTTTAAGTGAGTAGATATCCATTTCACAGAGGCATTTTTCTGTACTAGAATTATTTTGCTTCACATGTTTCTGCTTCTCTGAAAGTTTAGGGGTTTTTTGTTTGTATTTTTTTTTAAATTGTATTAGAGATTAGTACTTTACAAACTTAAAATGATTTTTTAGGAATTAATTCTAGTTCTTGTTAAACCACTCTAAAAAAGTATTGCATGCTGAACACTCAGAGGACTCAGATCTGTTACTTCTATGAAATGAAGGGAAGCTCCCAAGCAAATGTATAAAAATAAGAGCGGTACTGCATTATAAACAGCTATGTAACTGTGCTGTGCTGCTCTAAGAAGCTTTCTGCATACCGGTGTTACATATAGCTACTAGTAAAAATTGGAACAATAATTATGGCAGCTATTTGTTTATGTATCTGCAAGCACAGCAAGCTGTAGTGAAAACAAGTGTAAGTAGGTCCTGATCCATGTCCACCAACATAGTTAGAATTTTTCGCAAGATTTGAGGAAGCTTTCAGTTTGGCACCATGAGCAAAGACTATGTTCCTGCTACATGTGACCACCTAACTGTGTGCTGCGGACCAGAGCTCATCTGGCTACTGCTAGAGAAGCGCCTTGGTTTTAAGGACACACCACCTGCTGTATTACTTATATACATCCAGTTTTAATTTAGTATTGCAATGCTTTAGCTCCCAGCTGAGAGCTTATAGAACAACTGAAGGTTAAATCATCACTTAATATAATTGAAACCTGTTGTTCTTTTGCTGAGGAAAAAGAAGAATGTTCTAAAACCATGTTCTGTTCTCTCTGTGGTTTTTTCCCTGCATGTGAATCCCTCCAGTTGCTCCCATGTTTTGATTTCTATAGCAGAAATCACTCCAGATCTGATTTGGATGAAGATTGTCATGAAAATTGCCTGTAGAATAGGTAAAGTTTCAAACCACAAAAAAAAAAAAACAAAAAACAAAGAAAAATAAAAAAAAAAACCAAAAAAACAAAACAAAAAACAAAGAAAAAGAAAAAAATCTAGGGATTATCTGTGAAATTAAAGAAGAGCTCTGAGACATAAGGCATTTTAAGGAATAAAGTGGAGATTACAGCATGCAGATGAATGGAAGGAAAGCAGCAAGGGAAAGGAGAGACATGCAGAGGGAAAGGTGACAGTTTTGCTGAGGAATTCTCCTGTCATTTTCCCTAGGGAGGAGAGAATCGGAGTGGGGAGAAAGTGGGAGGAGAGCAATGTGAAGAGGCTCTTGGATACCATGGAGATGGGTACAGTGTAAAAATCTGTATACTGTAGATAAGTAAGTGGGAGGTTGATATCAAACTCCTACCAGCCAGAAACCGGCTTTGTGCAGAGTAAACATGTGAAAGGGCTGGGAGAAGGAAGCATTGTTTTAGCCTCTGCTGTGCTGTGTGTCTATTTAACACTTAAGAGAGCGAAGGGAAGGGACAAAGAAACGTTTCTCCAGCTTGTGCTTTTCAGTATGACTGTTCTCTTATCTACATCCCGTCTACCAGGAAGGAAAAATTATGTTCTAGAGATTTTTTTTTTTCCACATTAAAATTGTCTTGCTACTCCAGACCTGCTTTTTCTGTCTCTTATTTTAATTTCAGTCTTAATTTGATTAACTGGGTGCTCATAATAAATTCATAATGCTTCTCCATGGTTCATGAATGTAGGGAAGAAAATGTGACAGATTCACTAGGAACTAAATGTTACTTTATGTCTGAGTAAGACAGTGTTTTTTTAAAATTCTGTCTCTGTTCATTTTAGGATTCCTTTGTTCTCTGCTTCTAATTTTTATGCTTCTGATGCCTATAAGACTGTGCTGTTATTTAGATCCATGGCCATAAGGAAAATGCTATATTTTGTACGTATGACATTGCACTCCTAAGAATTATTGGAATTTTTTTATTTTAAAATTTAAGAAACACCATAGAAAGATGAGAGTGGTTTTCAGAAGATTGTTATTCATGCTATTGGTTGTTTTTAAAATACAGGCATCCTGCTGCCTGTGAAACGGGGTAAGGCAAGCTGGTACTTTGGTTCAAGTCCTACTTTGTTCCCTCAAATAGTCCTCCCTGAAGCAAACGGGCGAGTTTTGGGACTTCTCCAAGGGAGAAGGATTTATGCTTAAAGAAGCAATTTTCTTATTGAAAGGTCTTGTGTAGACCAAAAGAGATGAGGAAGGATGGTACTTAGCTGGTTTAGCTGAGCATGCAGAAATTCGGACGTACGAGATGTCCTTGGCTTGGTCTGCCTCCTGGTGAGGGTGTTTCTGTGGGCAGAATGTTAAGTACCTGAACTTCAGGGTGGTGGGAGCTGCTTAAACAGGGTTGCAACAGAGTGAAGTAGAAGACCGGCACGTATCTTGGAAGTAGGTGGCTGTGAACCTAACGGAGGTTTTCCTTCTTCCCTCAAATTCTGTGGACTTTCAAGAGTGGTAGTGGGTGACCTATGAGGCCCTATGTCATGTCTAGGGCAGGAAGGACTGGTCTGGCAGCCCTCCAGAAGCACCAGCAGTTACAGACCTACACCTCTCCAGGACAAAAGTCCATCTGCATGCGTGCGTGCGTGGAAGAATGAGCTAAAAGGAATCTGAGAAAAATAAGCTATTTAGCAAGTCAAACACGCTCAGAAGATGTATGTACAGTAATGTCATAAAGCCCCAAATGTGACCAAAAATTGTTTTTGCAACAAAACAGTTTCTCGATGAGCTGTTGGGGGGATGTGCTGAGACGTATCTCTGGGCATCTGACTCCATTACCCTGTGCCTAACATCTGCCGCTTGCACCCAGTTTGTTTTCCCATTTATCCACAAGCTTAACTTCAGAATTATGCCAGAATAAATGGTTTTGGTTTTTTTGTTGTTGTTGTTTGGTTGGGGTTTTTTTTGTAAGAGCTTATATTTAAAAGCTTTGCCTTCAGGAGAGTTCAGAGGAGTTGAGGGGGTGACTTTTCTTATCCGTGATAATTTTCCCCACTGCTTTTTGTCCAGGACAACTTTCTAACCACAGACTGACTTTCTGGTTTGTAGTGGCAATAAAAGCACAGTTTTGCAATGGCCCTGCCTCTTCTCCTGTGCATTCAGGAGGAAGCATGGTGCACCAAGTTTCTCCAGACTTTAATTTGTTGTGCTGGAGGACACACAAGCTGAGGTGTTAGTCCCCCCGGGGTTACTGGGGCGTGTATTGGAAAAGTCCTGCAGGAAGGGATGGGATGCAGGGTGCTGCTGCAGGGGCAGTACCTGTCTGACTCTCATCCCTGGCTGTTAACCTTGGCCAAACAGCAGTAGCAGTCTTTGTGAAAAATACAAATATCTCTAGTTCCTAATGTATTTTCTTTCCTGAATTTCCAAAATTTAATGCAGACTGTCGTGGAGCTTGGGGTCTTCTTAGCAGTTAGACATCCAGCATTTCCAGACAGTGGTTATGCTAGCTTCCTGTCTGTAGAGACTAAGTGGGGTTTTTTGTTGTTGTTTGTTTGTTTGTTTGTTTTTTTAATTTCAGACTTTAAAGGGTGCACATTGACACCCAAGGGAAAATTTAGAGGCGTCTCAGAGCATGATTTTTAATTGCCTTTTTCTCACAAATAGTAAAGGAAAAGACATTTAAGGTACGGTTTTACCAATGCAGATAGCATTGTACAGGCTGTTAATTGTAGATTTAAAAGTCAGATTAAAATAAGATCTTGGATGCTTCAAGTAGAGGTTTCTGCTGGTAGGAGCACCAAAACTGGTTGTCTGCACTGGAACAGATGATTTCAGTGCATACCTCTGTGAAGAAGGGTGAGCCTGCAGGAAAGGGCCAGTGGTGGTGGGAGGTTTCTGCAGCATTTCTCTCTGGCTGCCAGTGGCATCTCAGCATGGTGGACGTGGTGAACCACAGGCTTGGGATCTTCTGTGTCCCCATTCCCTTTGGTTTCCTACTCAGGCTTCTGGGGTTTTGTGTTGTCTGCTGGAACTGGCTGCATGAGGAGGGAAATGCTGTGCTTTGGAATTTGGTCCTGAGTGATTTGTGAAAAGCGGCGTCATTGACTGATAACGTACTGTCTTTCTAAGTTGAGCATGTTTAATTACAGTCTTATGTTCTTTTACTCAACTTTTTAATATTGTAGTCTATGAGAAAGGGCAAAACTGAGTTTACAGGCAGGTAGCAAGCAGCTAATTTTGTAAATTTTTTCTCTGTGTGCAGTTCCTAATGAGGGGGGTTCACATTTGTGTTGCACGGTAGCTAATTTGGGTGCAGTATGAGAGCACAAAGTTTGATCAGATCATCCAGCAATCATCGTCTCTTATTCATAGGACTTTAAAATATATATGTACATTAATATCTGTTTCTTTGTTGGGACAGGTTCTGCCTGGCATACTGCAGAAGCATTGCTGTATTTTACCTGACAGGAACACAGGTAAACTTTTTTTCTTAATGAGTTAATATTGTAATATGATGTGGAGAAATGCAAACACAAATTGCATAATATAGAGAAGTCTTGTTTGCTATTTACAGTCATTGAAGTTCTCTTGTAGAGAGTGACAACCTACATGTTTTGTTTAAATTACCTGCTTTCATGTGAAGATTTTGTGCATTCTGTTAACTTTCTGGGGCTCTCACTGTTGTAGAGATTGCTTGCTTATACAGATATTTATATGAACTTCTGAAGCATCTCTGTTGTTAATTATAAAGTTAAAATTTGGGCAAGAAAAGGGGTTTAGTACTGGAGTCTGGAGTCTGCTTCTGTTGATTCACAAAGGTGCTAAGCAGTAAGTCTTATGTGTAGCTCTGACTGCAGATAAATGTTTTTTTCAGAGACTAGAGGAGTAATCTAACGGAGTAGACAGAAAGTGTCGCTAATGATGCCTTGCTACTGTGCAGGAGGACACTTAAAGTGTTAAGTTTGTGACCAGAACAAATCAATTGATGAGAACAATAACATGTATGAAAAAAAAAAAAAAGATTTAATTTTACATTCTTTTATTACAGGAAAAACAATTCATTTTAAGATAAGTTTTAAAATTCTTTTTATAATTTTATAAATTGGGTGAAAGTGACTGCACATGCAATTGTGAGTTTGATTTAACAGACTAATTTCAGAGAAGCAGAAGGAAAAATATAGCTTATTTTTGACATCTTCTTAATAGAACCTATGTGATTGCTTGCAGCTCTTAAGGCTTCATACCCTCTTCCCCTGGTAGCTGCTATTAAAATAAACCGGTTTGCTCCTTGGCTTGCTATTACTTGTGTTTCAGGCACAGTTTGCACTAAGGGTAATTGCATAAAGAACTTGACAACTATAGTGAACTGTAGTGTGATGTGTGGTTACCTGCAACTGCTGAAATGGAATTTTAAATCTTTTTTCCATTTTCATCTGTGCACATGGGAGAAGTACATTATAGTAAGACAGTTAATAGTACACCTCTTCTAGCAAGAATTTGAACGTTTAGAATTAGTGAACAGACTGCAGACAGGCTTTGGCCTTCACATTTATTTCAAGCTTTCCTGAAAACTGGCATAAGGAATCCTGGTATAATGACCTCAGTCCTGTCTGTGTGCTCCTGTGCTAATATTCTGTGCCGATTATCATCTTTTTTTCTTTTATTTGTAATGCAAGAATTTGATCTAATTCCTTGGATGACCAAACATTTCTTGAATTGAACAGAAGTGTATCAAGTGGAAATCAAAGCCAATATTACCTGAAGTGATGTCCTGGAGTTGGGCAGTAAGACTCTGACCTTTTATCTAGAGGGTGAAATTTGCCTTTATAGTCAATATCAAGAAAGCCATTTATCTAAAATCCCAGTCACCTTCAAAAGCACCTTCATTTGGACATAAGAGAAGGGAGGAGCTTGCTAATGTAAAATTTGGTTTTGAAAATTTTGAACTAAGCTTTTTGAAGAGGAAACCTATAAATTTCTGGTACCTAACAACTGCTGTAACTTGTATTGCTTCTGTGTGACTGGTGTGGTAAGTATTTTTATTCCTACCTATTATATAGTTGGGATTTTCCAGCAGATGCAAAGTAAATACCTGTGTTCCATTTTCCCCATTTCCCCCCTTTATGGTGTTTAAATGTTTGGCAAAAAGAAGAAGAAGAGTTCAGACAGGACATAGGAAATTTTTCAGCTCCTTTCTGGAGGTAAAGAATGACTGAATTTTTGAGCTTGATTCATTGAGTCTGTTAGAGATAGGTGAACCATTTTATTGTTTTTGTCTGATACAACTGGTCCAAACTGAGAAGAAGACATTAATTAAATTTGTGTCTGTGTGAAATATGCTATTTGCATTCAATTGTATACATCATATATAATCTTGTCCAGCTCCATTCTCATTAATGGAGCCCAAAAAAATTGCTTGATTGCAAGCTGTAGGACTATCTCTGTGTTGAGCTGCTGACCGTTGGGGGAATTCAGCAATATGCAGACTTAGGTGTTGTTCCTAATAAAAAGGAGAGGATAAAGAGAGATGCACTGGGAGGAGGTATGGTAGAAAAAGAAGGGGAAGAAGAATAAAACGAGACCTCCAGAACCGATAGGGAAGAATACAGATGCTGCAGGGAGTAGGGCTGGGTGAAAGGGAGAGATGCAGCAGTAGCTTCCCCATTTGTTTGTATCCATTCAACGGTTCAGACATGGCCAGCCTGCGGGTCTTGGGCTCCTCATTCAGGAGTGCCCTCACAAATGGCCTCTTTTCACACAGCACAGGAGCTGCACCCCAGAGAAAGAAACAAGCCCTTGGGAACCAAGGGGCCAGTGCTGCCAGGCCATCCTTTCATCTGGTTGCCCTTCAGACCTAGCCTAACCTCGATTCTTGGGGAATATGCACAGTTAGCCTTAAAAGTAGTATGGCCCCAGATTGCCTGTACCCTAGAAAATTGCATGTCCCACTGTTTAAGAGTTTGAAGTGGCAACACTTACTCGGTCAGTGCTGATGTTCTGTATTTGTAAACCAGAGCTACGCGTGGAAAGAAAGGTACGTGGGAGCGATGATCACCTTCCCCTGGTGACGGTGTGTTAGTAATTCTACCATGAACTTTTATTCTCAGTGCTTATAACTTGGCTATAAAAAACATCTCCTGCAGAGCCTTTCAAAAGGGAGGATAAAAAAAGTAATTCAGCCGTTCCACAATGAGGCATTTTTGGAAGAAGACACGTATTTAACAAGATTAGGTGTTTCAGAGATTAAAGTACAATTCATTTTTCAAACATCTAAAATATTTACAAAATCTCAGTCTCTAAATAAACCACTGAATGCTGCTAGTTGGTTGCTTGCATTAAGCTTTTCTAACAGACAGTAATGTTTCATTTCTTAAGTGTTAATTTATTTGTGGTTTTCCATTAATCATAAATATATTTTCAGTGCTAAAGTGAAAGTTCATATAGTATGCACTGGCATGACACATGTTCATTATCATGTTAGCTGGTATCCAGAAGCTGTATTTGTCACGCACCCTGTGCCTCAAGAAGCAAAAGATCCCAGACCAGACACCATTATTCTGCACTTCCATCTTATATGGCATAAGCATAGTATAAGAGCTGTATTGAGGTTCCTCCTCAGTTTCTTTCCATCTCCTGTAACTTAACCAACCAGCAACAACTGGCATGCGTTAGCAGTTATAAAGTTAATTGGAAGAAAAGCAGTTACATGCTCTGTACAGGTGTTACTAACAAGATCATGAGGGAAACTGTGAAGGTACTAATGACCTGGTGGGGAGCAGCTTGCTTATTTTCTTGAATTATAACCCTCTCTCTCTTAAGCTCCAGCTGGCAGAAATAACCCACCCCATTTGATGGACCTCCACCACTCTCTGTGTGCATGCAGCCAGCTCTAATTCCCTTTATAAATATTTCCCAGCAATGATCCATCCCCTGCTAATGCAAACTCTTCAGCCAAGTCAGAAGTCCCTCTTGTTACTGCACAGTCACTTCTGTAAACCTTAGACAGATGCTAAGGCTGTCCTTGCCCTCTCCCTTCCCCCTTAGCACGGTTCTTCGTCATGGTAATGGTTTAGAGAGCTGTTCACACAGCATGAACAGTACACTTGATTTCTGCCCTGGAAATGAAGATAACCGTTAAATAGAACATGTTTTGGCATTCCTGAAAAAATTAAAAATTGAGAGGTAGGAACGCAGCTTTGAAACAGAGAAGTCAACGTACCCTGATGTGGGTTGCTTTTCATTTAAATTTATGTATTTTTAAAATGTACTTTTATTTCCAGTCTTGCTGGAAATAGAGCTCTTCAGGCAGTACATGTGGGTTGTTTAGCTATTGATAATTTCATGCAAATAAAAAGAGGAAATGTATCTGAAAGTTTATGCTTTTGTGTATGCTGTATTTAAGTAGTCTTAGACCAGATAAGTGAATTATTTGGAGTTTGATTTTTGTTCATCCCAGAGTTCCCTGTATCATGATCTAGCATGTAAAATAATCTAGTAAATGATCTTCCAGGTGAGCACAGATATACTTGGTGCAGTCAAATGTGAGTTATCAGTGGGACTCATTAACAGAAGTTGCTCTGTGCAATTTTTAGCATTGCTGTAGCTGGTAAATGGACATTCTTGCACTGCAGAGATGCTCGTAGCTGTGTGCTTTGTCTGCTGCTGTTGTGCTTCTTGATACACAATTATTAGTTCCCTGTCATGGAAGAAAATTGCATAAACAGCTTCTGTACTATCCTTTTCCATCATAGCCATGAATGTAATATGTTGTGACCTGCAAATTTGGGTTCATTTTTTCCACTGAAATCCCAAAGGAAGGAATGAATCAATAGTCACTAACAGCTTCTTTGGTTGATTTGTTCTTTGATGATTTAAGCTTGAATTTCCCCTCTCATAGTGAAGGAGAACATAGGTACAATAAAGAGCAACTGCACCTATCTGGCTGACTTGATTCTGATAAATAGCTCTTTTAAACTTTAAACAACACTCTTTTTAAAAAAAAAAAAAAGAAAGAAAGAAAAAATATTAAAAGATTTATGTCTCTAGTTTCTTCATCATCCATTTTCAGGTCAGTTCTTGTGTGCTGATATTGAACTTGCACAATACACTAAATCCTTTTTTACAATCATACTCTTTTGTCCACTGCACTGGCTAATATTACGTTGAGAAAACAGTGTCTGGTGTTCTGCTCTCTGCAAAGAATGAATAATATCTGCTTGAGAGAGTGGTAATTGCTTTCCGTACAAAATCAGTAGTTTAATAATAACCAGTCTCTTCATTGGGTAAAGAACAGCCCAAGACACTAGTGTTTCATCCTTCACTTGTTTGCTTTTCTTCCTGTTGCTTGAAGAGCAAATATTGAACAGGAGAAAAATCTAAGATGGTATTAAAAAGAATTCCTGCATTAAACTTTACTAAATTGGATAAAGAAGTTAACATTGAGTTGTTGTTTTTTTCTTAGCTATATCAAACAACTGTATTGCCTTAGTAGCTTTTAAAATAAAAGGAGTGTGAATTGGTGCTCAAAAGCAATCTGTTTTATAACTAGCAAATATGTTACTAGCTGCTAGTTAATTTTTTAAATATATATTTATTCAAATGCAACGGATGTTTGTAAGAAGAACCACCCAAATGAATGGGCTCACAATGCATATGTATGAACTGTACAGCAGCCACTTTGATTTCACAGAAGGAATTACAGGACAATGTTGAGAAGCCAAAGTCCTGTTACAGAAGTAATTTATCATGTTCACTAGCATATCATCTTCCATCTGAACATTTTGAAGTACTTAATTCATTGTGATGAGTTTTTGTCTTGTGCCATTGAGATAACGAAATTTTATTCCTATGTTTTGTATTATCAGCTGGTACAATACAAGAATATTCACTAGGGTTATGTATCATCCTCTTTAGAAGTTCCTTGCTTAAACTGAGATTGTCCTTTATCTTTCAAGATGTAGCTATAGATTTTTAGACAGTTTTTGCAGCTTTCACCTGCTGTCTGCTTGCTGAGTCCAACATGAGCATTCTCATTCAGATGTTCAGCTGCAGGCTGCCTGCTGGTACTTTGCAGTCCAGTTTCCATGGAAATGGGAATTAGAGGGGTGAAAATAAAGCAGGAGTAAGTATTTTCTTAATCTTCTAGTTAATCCGGAAGTTCTCATACCTTGGTATCAAGGTTGTTTTGCTTTTAGTTGGCTAGGCATACGATGCCAACTTTTGCAGAATAAAAAAAGAAACAAAACCTGTCATTAGAGCTGTTATGAGCAATACCTGTTGCTGTGACTCTGTAGAGGTGTTGGGGATCACCAGTAAAAGGTGAAGAAAGGAGAACTGAACTATGCAAAGATAAACTGATGAAAGGGTGTGAGGCAGTACCCAGTGGTAGAGGTGATAACCTGTGACAGAACATCTTGTCAGACAGAGCTTCCATTGTGAAAACTGTTGAGAGTAATTAATTGAATAGTGCCACATGAACCTGGGGGAGGAAAACAGCCAGTTTGGAGAAGATCTAATTTAAATGCTCTAGACTGAAAGTGAAACAAGTAATACAATCTAATGCATTCAGAACATAATTTAGGACTCTCATGTTTTCCTAGAGATTCCTGCTCTCCTCTTTTCTTCCACGATACTGATACTGCCATATCAGCAAAGTCTCCTAGGAGTGTGGAGCAGTTACTGTATGGTGTATGGTGAGGTAAAACTTCTTATTGCAAGCAGCATATTATTATATGCACTCTCCTGCCCTTTCCCGAGTGGCTGAATCCCAGCCATGGCTTTGTGGTAGCCTGTCCTTGGGAAGAGGAGGTCTGGGATCTCTAGGCCAGACCTTTGTTTCTTTTATTTTGGACAGAAGTGACCAATCAAGTTAACACTGAGTCAGGAATGGGGAGAGAGCCAGCCTACGCCATGCCCCAGGGAGGATCACCTACTCTTGCCTCTTCCCTGACAGATGCTTGTGTGGCCTTTCCAGGCCTTTTATTCAGCTTCCCTGATCTCACCAGTGAAAACTTTTCCTGATACATAACCTGAGCCTTCCTTGCTGCCACTGAAGCTCATTAACTTGTGTTAATGGGTGCCTCCTATTTCTCAGCTCCTTGCAGATACCTTTTAAATACCTGAAGACTGTTTATCTTGTCTTCCCTCTCGCTAGATTTTCTCATCTAGATTAACAAATTCTATTTCTCTCCTCTTTGGTGCATGTTGCGCTAGTATACATCTAAACCTGACATGTTTTGATGATAACTCCTTGAAATAAGAGCCTTTTTTCACCCCCCACCCACCCTGGTTTTGTTCGGAAGAGAATGCATGGTATAGCAGTTCTCTAGCATGACATGTGGTAGTTCAGTAAAGAAACTCTCATATACTTTACTCTGTGACCTTTTGTCTTCCAAGTGACTTGGTTGACTTGGGTGAGTATGTTAACACTGGCTATAGACTTGAAAAAGAAGGGCTTTTTTGTTTACTTGTTTTCCTTTAGTGCTACTTCTGTTCTGGAAACTATCTAATAGTAGGAATGAATGTAATTTAAATAGTTAAAAACCAGGAGGTTTGAGTAAAGATTCTAAAATCTTTTATTTTAGTATTCCTGAGTGGGTGGGTTTTCACTTCTTGATTTCCTGATATTCTTCCCCTCACCACAGCTTACATGGTGAATATAGGTCTATTACCCAAACTTTGGTTTTCATCAGTGTTTTTCTCTAGCTTTTCTCATATCTACAGAAGATCAGCAATAAAAGGAGCATAGTCACAAGGGACCAGAGTGTTGGTTCTGCTTCTCCCAGGGATTCAGAATCTGGATGA
Source organism: Antrostomus carolinensis (assembly GCF_000700745.2). Lineage (NCBI taxonomy): Eukaryota > Metazoa > Chordata > Aves > Caprimulgiformes > Caprimulgidae > Antrostomus > Antrostomus carolinensis. Next base: position 8,927 of record NW_010302979.1, on the reverse strand, counting down.
GGGACAGCTCTCACTGAACAGCAGATAGCGTGCAGTGATGTTAAGAGGAAACCTGCAGCCTGAGGAACAAATTATCTTCTAAAGTTAGTTTGCATCCTTTGGGTCATTTTAGACTTAGTACTGCTAGATGTCTATCTAGAATAAGGAACTGTACACTTTCAGTCTCAAACCACTCAGAAGACTACCTTGTCTTATTGGTTTTGTGTCTACCTAGGACTGTCCAGCTTAATCCAGTAAAATCTGGTCTCTGTGTGGTGCAAAAATAGAGGCAGTTTGTTGCAGGCTCAAACTTCAGAGGGGTCAGGTCTATTCTCTCAAGACCGATAGCTCCTCAGACTTCAGTATCAAGACTTCCAGGTATAGAGCTAATTAACACATATTAGTCCACTTAAAATAATTGGACAAGCTAGGAGACTCTGGATATGTGTGAGCATAAAACTGTTTTAAGACTCCAGCTGGCGCAGATCTCTGTGCCATTCTGCTTATGGAGTAAAAAGCATGGTCACAGCACAGTGGGCTGGTGCTTTAGTCTTTGCACAGTGTCCTAGTTGGCTGCTAGCATAGTACAAAGTCCTTTTTAGAGTTCAAGGTCCTCCACTACAAGTAACTCCTCCCCAGAGATGTTTTTCTCCGCTTATTACTGTTACAAGAAGTCACAGTCACAGTTGTGCTTCACCTGAAACTGTTTAGTCTTAAAAACAAAAAACTGAGCAAGAGATTTCCGTGATGTTTAGATGTCATGTTAAATGTGCACCCCTGAAAGGCGAGTGCTGACTAGCCCTAGTGCTCTCAGAACTGGATATAAACCATTAGCTGTAAAATAGCCCTTTCACAACAGACTCACCCTCATATGTGTGGGGGGAGCAGGGGCCGAAGAAGGAGCTCTAACTCAGTGAAGCTTAATTCTAGAGGCAGAAATGTGAGTGGGTACATGTGTTTGCAGACTCTTTGCCTAACATTATAAGAGCCCTGGTGGCTGAAGGTGTGTAGGAAGGAAATTCTCTCCAGAAAACAGTTATCTCTTGCAAGAAAGCTTACTTGACCTTTATTTCTGACATGTTTTGTAAAGCATTCCCAGTGTGTGAAGGAAGAGAGAAGTGTACATCAACAGCAGCAGAAACTGGTAACTGGTCATGTTAGTAATGTGACTAAGTATGTAGAATGATTTCTATATGTCAGAGTTTGGGATTTTTATTTTTCAGTGCTTTCATATGTTTGTGAAATGGTTGCCCAGGCAGTATGAAGATCACATGGACTGCGGGGGTGTGTGTGTGTGGGGGAGTGTACTATACACAGGCACTCTCTTGCGGAGGAACATAGTTTTGAAGTCCACTGCCAAGATGTACGACTTGGCCAACACAGTGCAGTGTGTGGGTAGAGTTAAAGAGCATGTAACTGAGCGGAGAAATCAAAAGATAGACATTTCTACTCATAAAGCCAGTAAGCTAAAATGTTAGTAATGTTTTCTAGAACAATTACCAGTCAATGGTGAGGAGCACAAGGAATTCATATAGGTCTCAGAGGAATGTAGCTGAATGCTGGAGGAGTCTTGAGTTCATTGGTTTCACATGGGGACAGGAGATGATATTTCATTACCACTAGAGGAATTCATTGTGGGCCAAAAGAAACTATTGCCTCACCTTTCAAAGGTCTCAGGGGTGCCTACACAGAAGTATCTGCATTCCCCATTTCAGTAGTGTCTTGCCTCTCTCCAAGCTACTTTGAGGTAACTTGGAAGCAAGGACAGATTTCTTGACTGGTGTATGTTAATTGTACATAATTCAGTTGTGAAAATTATAGAAGTAATAGATGTGTTTTATTTCCTACCGGTTTATTAACATGTTGAGTATATTGCTTTTACCCTTAAACTGCAATTCAACTGTTTAAGTAGATTGTTATCCTAAAAATATGTCCTTTCATCATCTGTAAAGACTTCCAGTCCTGAGAGGATTAAGCCAAGGAAACAGCATTGGAAGTGACGATCAGTCTCTTCTCCCAGATTCACTCCAGTTGCATTGTAATCCCCAATTTTATGTAAGCTCTTCAAGGTTTTGAAGAGAAAAACATTTTTTCATGGGATGTTGGAATGATGGATTTTGTCATAAAAATGTTATTGCAAAAAGAATACAAATTAGAAAAAATAAGAGCTAGAATTCACATTGCTAAGTTCTAAAAAGAAATCTATTTCAAGAAATCCTTGTTTGCTTTATTTTGTCCTTCTCCACCCCCTCCCACTCCTCCACCACCCCTTTTTACTAGAAGAGTGGGAGAGTATGGGGAATTGACTTCTGTATCTAAGGTGCTCACGGTATTAGATAACTTTTATTTTCATAAGATGCCTGAACAATGTTTGTCTGCTCTAAGGCATGCTGCTTGATTTGGAGTAGTCTGCCACATGTTCTGGAGTTGTATTTAACTCCCTAGGATTGAACAACAGATTTGAAAAGATGAAGCATACAAGCCTCTCCACGATTACAACCATGAGAACTCTCTTTTCTTCCAGCTGTGCATTTTCCAGAAAAGGATATCCCACTTCCACTGATTTACTGGTGGTGACTTCTTCCAGATGTACCTTTTTTCTTTTAACTTGTTTTACTAGTGTACAATTTTTCCTGTCCTTCCTATTTCTCCTTGTATTAACTGGTGGGGTGGGAGTACTAAAACATACATTTTGTTATCAAACTATCTGAGCTGTTCATACTTTCCATTTAAAGATGGACTACAGGGATATTCTCTATGCCTAAAATGTTTTTTTGTGTGCAAGAATTATTTTATTTGTAGTAATGCTGTATGACGTGGTTCTCCTGTCTTTTGGGACACTAGAACATAATAGTCACTATAAATAACAGCTGCTAATGCCTACAACTGTGCACAACATGCAGCAATTTAACCACTTGTCTCCTTTCTGTCACGATGGGAAATATCAAACACTTCTGCACCAATAATGCATGTGATCCCCAGAGCTGTTAGTGGTGCTTATTGTACAAGTGTATTACCAGAGGCAGCACTGCACCCTCTGCACTCAAGATTAAACGGTAGCAAATGCTTCCACACATGTGGTTTAGTCGTCACAGTATGACTCCACATTGAGTAAGACACCAGCTGTATCTCCAGAGAATCTCTCCCAAACTGCCAGCTGAGAGGAGTGATGCTGTTAAGCAGGGAAAAGCAAAGGAAGAGCCTAGGAACAGCAAAAACTGTCCCAATAGCTTGTCACTTCCTGGGGCAAAGATCCTTGGGGCAGGGAAGGGACAGAGAAGGTGAAGATGTTTTACCATAAAGGAAAGTGATATCTCAGTGAAAGTCATTCTACAAGATTAGATGCATGTTATCACTTGTAGATTATATCAATTTTATTATAATATGTTGGTTTGCTAGACTTAGGTCATTAAATGCTTAAGTGAGGAAGTGTGAATTTCTAGTTGACCAAGGCTGCTGTCCCAGGGTCCCCTTGGTCTTATCTGGACACAGCTTAAAATCAGGGAAGAAGTGAGGGTTGAGAATACAGTACCAGAGAAACTACAAGACATAACTCACGACTGTGCTCATCTGACAGCAAACCCCAGAGATGATTCACCTGAAGATTTTCAGTGGTATATATAGGAAACCTAATCTTACCAAAGAACAACGATGGCATGACAAAAAGCCATGGGGGCATTTGCAATCTTTCTTACCTTATATAATGGCTCCTTGAATGTGCCTTATAAACTGAGGACTGATCCTCTGTACTGTACCATTAGAACTTCTTGTGAGCCAGGAGCCTCCATACTGAACATGGGCAGAACAATGCTGGAGGTTTCAGCTGACAGAAGTTTAATTCATGAACCACCTTCACAAATATATTTGGAAATTGTGAGTCACAGCAATCAGCCCACAAGGCATAAGAAATTACATCATGGTTAAGCTGTAGGTGATTATAAATGTAAAGGATAAGATATCACATAAGCTTCAAGGAAAGGGAAGTATATTTTGAAAATGCTTCAGTACTTTTTGCTCCCCTGCTTATTTGGAGGGCAGTTGGAGAAAGCAATATGAAAGTGAAAAACCTGAAGTGGAAATACCAGTGTGGTGGTGCCAGGTGCCCACCAAAGCCCACTCTATCACTCCCCCTCCCCAACTGGAAAGGGGAAAAAAATATAATGAAAGGCTTGTGGGTGAAGATAAGGACAGAGAGAGATCACTCACCAGTTACTGGCACGGGCAAAACAGACTCGACTTGGGGGAAAAATGAATTTTAATTTGTTACTAATCAGAGAAGAGGATAATGAGAAGTAAAACCAAATCTTAAAACACCTCCCCCCACCTCCCCCTTCTTCCTGGGCTTAACTTCTCTCCCAGTTTCCACCTCCTCCCCCCAGTGGCACAGCGGAACAGGGGACAGGGGTTGGGGTCAGTTCATCACACGTTGTTTCTGCCACTTCTTCATCCTCAGGAGGAGGACTTCTTCCCCCGCACCAGTGTGGGGTCCCTCTCATGGGAGACAGTCTTCCACGAACTTCTCCAGCCTGAGTCCTTCCCATGAACGACAGTTCTTCACAAACTGCTCCAGCATGGGTCCATTCCACGGGGTGCAGTCCTTCAGGAACAGACTGCTCCAGCGTGGGTCCCCCATGGGGTCACAAGTCCTACCAGCCAACCTGCTCCAGCATGGGCTTCTCTCTCCACAGGGGCCATGGGTCCTGACAGGAACCTGCTCCAGCATGGGTTTCCCACGGGGTCACAGCCTCCTTTGGGCATCCACCCGCTCCAGCATAGGGTCCTCCATGGGCTAGAGGTGGTCATCTGCTCCACCATGGACCTCCATGAGCTGCAAGGGGACAACCTGCCTCACCTTGGTCTTCACCACAAGTTGTGGGGAAATCTCTGCTCCGGCACCTGGAGCGTCTCCTCCCCCTCCTTCTTCACTGACCTTGGTGTCTGCAGAGTTGTTTCTCTCACATCCTCACTCCTCTCTCCCTTGCTGCAAAATGTGCAGCTTTTTTTTTTTTTTCTTTCCCCCTTTTTTCCTTAATTATGTTATCACAGAGGCATTACCATTGTTACTGATTGGCTCAAACTTGGCCAGCAGTGGGTCCGTCTTGGAGCCGGCTGTGTCGGACATGGGGGAAGCTTCTGGCAGCTTCTCACAGAAGCCACCCCCATGCCCTCCCGCTACGATAAGCTTTCCATGCAAACCCAGTACAACCAGCAGCATGGCGTGGACTAACGTGCATTAAAGGAAGTCTCCTTTCTGTTGTTGGCATAAAGATTTAGAAATCATGTGCAGTCGTGAGCACCTTTGCATTAGGAGTAGCAGTCCATGTTTCATATACCTCAGTATCAGTCTTACTGATATATTCTGTTTGCACTAAATATATATAAAGATTCTTTTAAAAAGATCATTAGAATTTGTTGCCCATTGCTGAAATTTTTGAACTCTCTTCTGTTTCTATGGAAACTGTAATAGTAAGAAGACAGGGTAAACAAATGCACTGTATTATAAGCCTTCTCTTTAGCAGGACATTAATTTTATTAATATCTGTCCAAATTAGTCTGGTGACAGGTATTGTGCATTTCACCATCTGAACAATAAAGTATCTGTTTCATTTTCACTAAAGACTTATCGTGTAACTTTGAGGATTTTCACTTTGGTCTTTAATCATTTTCCTGACCCAGTGGTGGGGTGACATGTGCCAGTGGTTAGTATGTAACTGCTGGTAACGCTTAGCTCGGAGGACAGCAGTGAGCGCTTCATAATGTTTATAAAGTGCATCAGAAGCAGGAAAATCTTTAAGTGCAGAAGTGCACTTGTTGCTAGCTAACCCAGAAAAGAAAAGCTCCTTTTGCCTGTGAGTTTTTGAACATGCTTATGTGCGCGGTCTTCCAGAGGCATAGCTGGAAAGGCATAGCCTGCTGTCTAAGAACAAAGGATGTGCCTTTCGTGGAACAAATTACATCTCACAAAGCGGAGTGTCATCTTCTGGAGCAATGCACAGTTGCCACCCTTGAAGTATTTTGGGCAGCAACAAGAGCTCTATGTTCTGGACTGCCAAAGGCTGCAAAGGCGGCGAGGAGGCTCAACCCCACCTCCCCCTGCTCTACGGGCACATGCACTGAATAGGGGAGCTTGAGTCGCCGAGGCAAACTTTCTGCTCACTGACGATACAATGAAATTCCTGCACGATTACTGATCTTACCTTCTGTTTTAGAAATGAACCTTCCTTCTGTGAAACCAGGTTCAAGATGACTAACTACTGCTGGAAGGGGTAGTCAGGTTTTCAAAGATTTAAACTGGATAAATTGGTCAAGTGGCTCGGTGAATGAGATGCCTGTGCTCCACTTCTGGAGGGGTTTTTGGGGAGTGAAAAAGTCAAAGCTCAAATAGTCAGAGTTAGGATAGGGGAAGCCTGTTTGGTTTTGGTGTGGTGAAGAGATTGCTGGCACTCAGGTTACTGAGAATTTACTCTAAACTCTTCCTCTGGGCTGCAGGATGGCAAGGAGGCAGTCGTCTTCAGTTTGTAACATTAAATACACTTTAGGAACTTACAGAGAACTGCCATGCAATAAGTAGGATTCTTTTTCCATGTTATGGACCATTTGTCATGTTTATTTCATTGAAGATTTGCTGTGTTTTTAACAAGAGCAGTTGATAACTTTATTCAATGGTAATCGCTTTTAAAAATGCTCTAGAGAATTTCATCAGGATGAGGGGGCTAATGAAGGAAAGACGTTGATCCAGAGAAACAGAAATCATCACTTGAAGCCTTGCTGTTCTTCTGGTGGTGGTGGTGGTGGGAAACACCAAAACCCCAATTTGTATGTTTTCCTTTTCAGATTCTTTAGCAGTATTCTGTCTATCGATGTTGCTACAGGGAATGAGATAAAGTATCTGATTTGTGAACATTTTGGATTTTGGATACAATGGTGATGAATGGTGCTCCTCAAAGGCACAGAGTGCTTGATGTCCAATGTTGTTTTTTCATGGAGGGCAGACTGTAAGCCTTCAGTATGATTGTCTTTCCGTTTTTTGTCTTAACTTGAAAGAAAATAGATTGCATCATATATCATTCCACATACAAAGGGGACTTGTAAGAAAGACAGAGAAAGACATTTTACCAAGGTGGTAGTGCCAGGGCAAGGGGTAATGGTTTTAAACTGAAGGTAGGTTTAGATTGGACATAAGGAAGACATTTTTTACAGTGAGAATTTTTTACAAGAGAAGTTGTGGATGCCTCATCATTTGAAGCGTTCCAAGTCAGGTTGGATGGGGATTTGAGCAACCTGATCTAGTGCAAGATGTCCCTGCTCATAGCAGTGGGGTTGGAACTAGATGATCTTTAAGGTCCCTTCCAACCCAAACCATTCTATGATTCTATGATTCTTTTGTTTTAGTTGGACTTCATATTACTTGAATTAAAATGCAAGAAAGGGTGAACTCTGAAATAGATTTGATTGCTTGTCCTTTTCATTGACATGAGATACACCTTCATTGTGAAAGGCAGGTTTTTGCCTTAAGGTGGACAACTTCAAAGTCTCAACCTTGTAGCCATGAAGGTACTACTCTGTTGGAAATCATTACAAGCAATAGTTGCTGAGCTGCATTCCTTGTTTTCTGCTAGAGCTGGTCTCTGACTTGTTTACTCAAGTAATTTATGTGTGAGGAGGCTGTAGTCATCTTTCTCGTTTTGAAACTAGCGTTTAAGTCCTTGTGGAAGGCATTCTCTGCCATTGCATTATTTTTATTTTGTTGAGTTGTAACTCAAGAACATCACAGATCACAGATATATTCCCTGATGTTTTGTGTTTTCCTTTTCCTTAGGGCCTTTCATAACTCAGCATAGTCAAATCTTCTCCCTTGTTAGCAGTTCTTTTCATCCCTTTTTTAAATTTATTTGGCAGCTTTATCACTTTATTAGATATTTTGCTGATTTCTGTGCCTAATGTTTTGCAGTTCCCTATAGGATTTTATGCACTTATTATTGTCTCTAGTTTTGCTGCCTTTCTTTTTGATCTAATTTTGTTCTTTATAACTTACCTAATTTTTTCTTTCTCTCTCTCTCTTTTTTTTTTTTTAATCATGTAAGAAACACTACCTAGGTTGATATTCACTATACCTACACTTGAGTAATGTTGTCTTTTGGGCTAGTAGATTCTTAGCTGTTTGACATGGTGTAATGCCTGGCTGATGTATCTGAAAAAATCTTTTAACATATCATGCACATTACTGACAAATATCTCTCAACAGTAAACTGCAGAGCATCCTTAACTGTCACTGACATCTTTGCTTGGCATTTTACAAGACATATGGCTTCCTACAAAACTATATTGTTATTTAACTTGAATTTTGTTGCCTTCCTGTTGGATCTTTTGACTAAGGTATAAATACTGGACCATAAATATTTCTTTTCTCATTCAAGAAATCTGATGTTAGCAAAGGCTTAACCTTGAGCATTCTAGGAGAACCTGGAAGGTTTAGCCTGCAGTACAAATAGTTTGGTGTTTCATTCCTCTCTGCTTCCTTCTGGCATTGGGCACACATGCACAGCACATTATTTATTGAATTTCATCTCAAGCCATATGAGTAGCATGGGATGGGAGTGCCAAAAGTCAGCTCATTTTGCATCAGAAACAAAAGATACGGGGTTGTTCTGTTGTTGTTGGGGCTGCTTTTGGGGGGGTTTTTTTGGTGGGTGAGCAATAAAGTTAAGGGTGGAATTTGCATCCAGTCTTTTGATTTCACTACCTTTTCTATTTGCACCCTGGTCAGCCAGGGTGAAGGTAGGGCAGTCAGACCTCAGTGCTGTTGCTCTTTAGACTGAATTTCCAGACTCCCACAAGCAGCACGTTTTCTCTAACACAATTGATTCCTATAGCCAGGGATTTGTTTTTCAGAAATTGTGTTTCTGAAAATGGGCAGGAACCCCCATTCCCTGCCCCCTGTGCTGCTG
>NW_010302978.1:61186-91540 GCF_000700745.2 Antrostomus carolinensis | reverse complement strand
TCCTTGACCCCCATTCAGCTATTCCTTCCCCTCTTCCTTCCTTGCTTCCTCTCAGCTTTCCCTCTCCCTCTTGTCCTTCTGTCCTCCCTTCCTTCCTCCCTCATCCTTCCTCTGCCCTCCCTCCCTTCCAGGTCCCCCGGCGCATCCTCCCTTCCTCGCGGCTTCCCCAGCCCGATCCTCCTCCCTCCAGCTGGCTCCTGCTTTCTCCACTTCCATCCTGGCTCCCTCCTGCCTACTCGGTGGCTTCCCACAGCAGGAAGTGAAAGGGACAAGTTGAGAAATTAGGGGAATAGTTAAGGTGGGGAAAGTAATGTATTGATTATTGATTGATTTGTTTGTTGTTTTTCTTTTCTTTTTTTTTTTTTTTAAAAAAAAAGCTACCTTCTAACTCAGAGGAAATTCTGTGACTCCAGTTCTTCTGCATAAAAAATGGCAGCTGAGCTGGCCTGACTATACGTGAAGGGTTCTTGAAAGCCACTTCTGTATCAGTACAGGGATAAGAGCAAATTACATAATGTTTTATTAAAAAAAAAAAAAAGTAATTCTCAGGTTTCAGTAGCATTGGGCTGGTGAATTGTGACTTTGTTTTGCCCTGCAAGTCAGGGAATTGTTGTTATTCCTGGGGATGGGGCTATATGCCTGTGCATGCTTTTTCCATATCTGTGTGCTTTCGTTGGTCACCCAGAGCTGATCTTGTTTTGTGGATAGTTCGTTGTATTTCTGCAATCAGTTTACCACCTATTTATTTAAACTAGGTATAATAAGTGACAGAAACGATGTGTGTGCACGTCTACGTATCCCCTGAGTGCATCTCACTATTATCGTAGTGATAATCTGTATGTGTTGATGCTATAGGTACATGCATTGAGTATTGACGTTGCTTTTTGTGTCTGCCTCTTCATCCTTTCTATATCGTCCTGTCCCAATGCAGATGTTTGGGCATGCATAACATCAGCATTTGTGTTTAATATCCCTGAAATGCACGGCAACATATGAGCAGTACAGGATTGAGGAGAGTAAATATGCATAAAATTGGAATCTCCTTTGGTTATTTTACTTTGTTAGTTATGCATGTTTGGCATGTACAAGAGAGAGAAATATATTTGACAGACTTCAGAGTTATTTGTGTTGTCTACAGAGATTTAATTCTCTATTTGAAATCATTCTAGCTTCCATGTATTTGTTTGGTTGTTAAACTCTTTCATGTTCTTTTAAATTCAGTTCTTGTAGTTTATCTGTAATCTTTGGCAGGTACAGTTGCTCAGTGGAATACAATTTTTAGCCCAAATGACATTTTGGAACAATGAAAACTGAAAAATAATTTTGTTTTTTTTTTTTTTTTTTTTCCTTCTTTCTTCTTTAGATTCTTTATCTTTGTTCAGGAGCCTAAGGTTGCTTGCTCATCACAAGAAGATGTTTCTGTGGCTCTTTCTGGTTCTGTCATCTCCAGTTTCTTCTACAACTGCAGATGCTGATATATCTGTGGAAATTTGCAATATTTGCTCCTGTGTGTCAGTTGAGAATGTACTCTATGTCAACTGTGAGAAGGTTGCAGTCTACAGACCAAATCAGCTTAAACCACCATGGTCTAATTTTTACCACCTCAACTTTCAAAACAACCTGCTAATTATTCTATATCCAAACACCTTTCTTAATTTTACACATGCAGTGTCCTTGCAACTGGGTAATAATAAGTTACAGAACATTGAGGGAGGGGCCTTTATGGGTCTTAGTGCATTAAAACAGTTGCACTTGAACAACAATGAATTAAAGATTCTCCGAGCTGACACTTTCCTTGGCATAGAGAACTTGGAGTATCTCCAAGCTGACTACAATTTAATCAAGTTTATTGAACGAGGAGCCTTCAATAAGCTTCACAAGCTGAAAGTCCTGATCCTTAATGACAACCTGATTTCATTCCTTCCTGATAATATTTTTCGATTTGCTTCTTTAACCCATCTGGATATACGAGGGAATCGAATACAGAAGCTTCCATACATTGGAGTTCTGGAACACATTGGGCGAATTGTTGAATTGCAGCTGGAAGACAACCCCTGGAATTGTACTTGTGATTTGTTGCCTTTGAAAGCGTGGCTGGAGAACATGCCCTATAACATCTACATTGGAGAAGCTATCTGTGAAACACCCAGTGACTTGTATGGAAGGCTGCTGAAAGAAACCAACAAGCAAGAGCTGTGCTCCATGGGGACAGGGAGTGATTTTGACGTGCGCATTCTGCCTCCCTCACAGCTGGAGCCTGGTTACAGCACACCGAACGGCCACACCACTCAAACATCGGTGCACAGATTAGTCACGAAGCCGCCAAAGACTACAAATCCTTCGAAGATCTCAGGGATAGTGGCAGGCAAAGCATTCTCTAATCGCAATCTCAGTCAAATCATATTTTACCAGACAAGGGTGCCTCCTTTAACTCCCTGTCCAGTCCCCTGTGTTTGCAAAACGCATCCTTCAGACTTGGGATTAAGTGTAAATTGCCAAGAAAGAAATATAGAGTCGATGGCCGAACTCATACCGAAACCTGTAAATGCCAAGAAACTGCATGTAAATGGCAATTATATTAAGGATGTGGACACTACAGATTTCATTGAGTTTGAGGGGCTGGATTTGCTCCATTTAGGCAGCAATCGGATTTCAGTGATCAAAGGGGAAGTTTTCCGCAACCTTACAAATTTACGGAGATTGTATCTCAATGGCAATCAGATAGAGCGTCTGAGCCCAGAAATGTTTGCTGGCCTCCACAACTTGCAATATCTGTATTTGGAATACAATGTTATCAAAGAAATCCTAGCAGGCACCTTTGACTTAATGCCAAATTTGCAGTTGCTCTACCTGAACAACAATCTTCTACGAAGCTTGCCAGCATACATTTTTGCTGGTGCACCACTTGCTAGGCTGAATCTGAGGAACAATCATTTCATGTATTTACCTGTGAGTGGCGTTCTTGATCAGCTAAAATCTCTTACACAAATTGATTTGGAAGGTAATCCATGGGACTGCACTTGTGATTTAGTTGCTTTAAAACTGTGGCTTGAAAAGCTAAATGAAGGTATTGTGGTGAAGGAATTGAAATGTGATACACCTGTACAGTTTGCTAACATTGAACTTAAGTCTCTGAAAAATGAGATTCTCTGTCCTAAACTTTTAAACAAGCCACCCGCTCTATTCACTAGTCCTATGCCCGCTGTTAGTTTTACAACACCACCGGGACCAGTTCGGAGTCCTCCTGGTGGTCCAGTTCCATTGTCCATCCTAATCTTAAGCATATTAGTTGTGCTTATTTTAACAGTGTTTGTTGCTTTTTGTCTTCTTGTTTTTGTGCTTCGGCGCAACAAAAAACCAACTGTAAAGCATGAAGGGATTGGAAATCAAGAATGCGGTTCTATGCAACTGCAGCTAAGAAAGCACGATCACAAGTCAAACAAAAAAGATGGACTAGGTGCAGAGGCCTTCATTCCTCAAACCATTGAGCAGATGAGCAAAAGTCATACCTGTGGCTTAAAAGACTCTGAAACGGGCTTCACATTTGCTGACCCACCAGGGCAAAAAGTCATTCTGAGAAATATTAATGACAAGGAGAAAGATTTATTGCATGTGGATACCAGAAAAAGACTTAGCACAATCGATGAACTGGATGAGTTATTCCCTGGGAGGGATTCTAATGTATTTATTCAAAATTTTCTTGAAAGTAAAAAAGAATACAACAGCATAGGGGTCAGTGGCTTTGAAATACGTTATCCAGAGAAACTACAAGACAAAAAACCCAAGAAATCTCTAATAGGTGGTAATCATAGTAAAATTGTAGTAGAACAAAGAAAAAGTGAATATTTCGAACTAAAAGCTAAACTTCAGGGTTCTCCTGACTACCTACAAGTCCTTGAAGAACAAACAGCTTTGAATAAAATATAGTTCATGCAATCTTATTGCCTACAGAGGACATTTATTTAATGATGAAAGTGCCTTTTGTTGACTTTTAACTTCCAAATACTATATTATATTGATAGGCATAGAGGCAGGTGTATCCAAGGGTGTCTGATTAACTGTAGCTGCATATGATTTGTCAAGTAGAGGAGCATTTCCTTAATAGATTTTACTACATAAAGCTCATGCCCTGTGGAATCCTGTAGGGATACTGCAAACTCTATCGCCAAAGGGATGCTTTATACACGTTACACTGAATTTAACCTCAAGAGGCATATATGTTTTGTACCTTAAATGCAAAACCATCGTCTCCTTGTGATTTGTTAGAACAAACACAAGAAACCAGGTACTGGTATTTGTACCTCAGCTGGGTCCTTCATCCTGCACGTGGATTTAAGTTGGTGGAACTGGAGTAATCCTTTGATTTGTGGTGTTGTAATGGCACTGTTTAAAGATTATCTGAAAAGTAACAAGCATGCAAAGAGAGAACATTGGATAATATGTGTAATTGGTTACATTTATGGCCTGCATCTTTAAACCACTGGAATTATAATGTTAAATTGTGCAAATATTTGTTTAAAATATACCATGCATTACATACCTATGAAATAAATTTGACCACTTGAAGCATACATGTCTATACATAAAATTAAAAAAAAAAAAGAAAGAAAATAGTTTGACCTGACTTCTGCAGTATTTGTGGCATCTGAAGAAAATATATGATGTTTATGCAGAATCTGTTATAAGACTCATCTCCAATTTAAACTAGAGTTCCTTCTCAGTTATGTGAAACGCTTGCAACCCCAACAGGTTGTCCAAAATGGTCAAAGTGCTTACTGTGTGAGCGTAGCAGAAATTATTTTTGTAATATAATTCATATTTATGAAATACTTTGTATACTAAATAGGAAAAATATGTACTCCTTAATATGTATTTAATATGCCTGACTTGTTTTCCTGATCATTCAGTATAAATAAAACCAGAACAATATACCAAACAGAAACTGAGGATGTAATGTATAGAATTATCCAGAAATAAGTGATCAGATATAATAATAAAATTGCTCTGTACTATTCTTGTGAAATTAGCATATTATCTTATTTCAGATTTGTTACCAATGGTGCATTTTAAAATAGATTCATTAGTTTTTTAGTATTGTGTCTCAGGCAATTATTTGCCATCAGTTGTCTTGCTTTTCAGGGTTCTACAGCTTAATCTAAATAGTTTTCACTACAAGTATTTACAGGAATTCATGGTAAGGGTAATATTTTAATTGTATATGCATAATTTTTCTGTTCTTATTATCTGTCTGGCTGCTGTCAGTCAGGAAAAACTGATCAGAACAGTGAACATTATGGCAGATCATGTCTATTTTAAACCACAGTGTAAAATGGATATAGTGGTCTCAGTTCAGAGTATTGTGTAGCTTATATCCAGAGAGTAAAGACTTGCCTTTGTGAAAGCTGAATCTGAATAGCTAGGGGGAAAAAAAAAAAAAAAGGAGTAGTCAGGAGAATGGAAAATCCCCACTGTATCTCACTGATAGATGGTAACTTGAGATGAGAATGGAGATACATTGGGAACGCATCATACTATGAGATTAACAAAAGTTCTTTGACTTGAAAAGGAATTTTTTCATTAATTTCAATGAGCTTTGGATAAGACCCTCTATCTAGTCTGCTTCCAGAACCTCCCCTCCTCACACACCTTTTATAATCAATACATAAATCAATTAAGATTAGTAGGCTATAAACATGAACATTTTTCATTAATTTGAAACTAGCAAATACTACAGCAAGACACAATAATAATACTGTGGAGAAGGCTGTGTCAGCTATTTCCATTAGAAACCTCTAATTTCAGGGCTTTATGACACTGCTGTGAAACTTGTATTCTGGAATGATATTTGGCAAACAGCCTGCAGTATATTTTTAACAAAGTTTACAAAAAAAAAAAAAAGCGCACTGCTTTATTTAAGAGAGAACAAAACAAAACATTTTTCTACTTTCAGACATTTGTTTATGCTTTTATAACTTAGAAAGAGGGTTGCTTTAGTATTTTTCTCCATATTACAAAGTATATACATGACTGCAGATAATGAAATTATAACAGATAAACTGATGAACTGAGTTTCTTTCAAAAAGCTGCTGCTATCCATGCACAATAATTGACTTAATTCAGGATGTCATAGGGATTTTCAGGACATGAATACTATGTGCATATGCATTTCTAGCTTAAAATGTTCTTGGTTGACCAATGATGTAATACATGGCCAGGGTGTCAGCAAGAACATTTGAGCTTATTGTGTCAAGTGTCTGTGGATGAAGGAGTGTCAAAGATGCACTCATGTGATGATAGACTATAATGGCTCCATCAGTAGGCTGAAAATAATGGGTCACTGTGCCTGCTCTGCACAGAGCTGCATGGCTTTGAGGATGTGTCCAGGTTCACTGGGATATGCCAGAGCATATCAGTGCATTGTCAGAGACTGTCATGTCCCATACCCTTCTCTTGAGAGGCATGTGTTAAAAATAATAAAAATAGCAAATGAGCTAATACTTTTAAGTGATGTTAAAACTGATGAGCTTATAACTCATGTTGCCTTGAGTTTAAAGAAAGATTATAAATGATCATACCTTCCTCAGAGATATGATCAAATCAGAGGATTTTGTTTTGTGGGGTTTTTTTGGAGGGGGTTTTGGTTTTGTTGTTTTCAGGGTTGTTTTTTGTTTGTTTGGTTTGGTTTTTTGTGGTGAGGTCTTCTATTCACTGATCAAAAGAGGGAGAACTGAACCATTATGCTGTACCATTACACTGGGTCAGATTTTCCTGGTCATTGAGGTCCCAATCCAGTAAAGCTCAACCTAACTAATGTGCAGAGATACTATTCATGAGCTAATAATTAAACACTTGCCCAAAAGAAGGGCTTAGATTTTTGTCACTGACTTAAAAACCAGCTCAGAAACGGTGTATATAATACATAGAGCCCAGTAACTCTTTGAGATTATGCAGTTGAGCATCAGTTCACCAGCATCAATAAAGGTTGTACAATTGGGACCTTCCTGTAGAAATTGTTACTAAGCGTTTTACATATCTGGTGCAATATGTAGGCATAATAGTGTGAGTGAAGAATGCAGAAGTTGGCAAAACACTATATTACTGTGAAATTGTTACTTTGAATGACAACCTTAATGTTAGTTTATTTCCTCCATGTTTTGAAACAATGTATGTGTCTGCACAGCAGTTTTAGTATAATGTCCATTCAAATCTATAGTCAGTCTGTCTGGGAAGGTGACTCTTCGGATGTGGCTTAACAGATCTGTCTGTTCATTATATTGGTTTGAGTGGCCATGCTTGTAAAATGGCTGTTAAGACCCATAGACATAAACTAAATCAGTGAAGGTGTTAACATAATCTGTTGTTTTCATTGTATTATAAAGAAGTTTCCATTTTTAAATAAAATCAATAAAGTGTAATTGTTTCATTGAAAAAGAAAAAAATTGTGCAGTTTTATCAGAAAGCAACTCCCATGGTACAAGAACGCAAGACCATTAGATGATTTACATTTTGCATTTAGTGTTCAAGATTGACAATATAGAAATCTAGTATAAAAATCTTTTTTAATATTTTTTTGAAACAAGCCATAACGATGATATAAAATTATAAAAGGCATGGCCTTGTGAATAATGTTAACAAATGTTTCAGAATCAACAAAACACATCCAGAACTTGATGGTGGTATATCTATAATAGCTTTTGCATGATTTGTACATTGATATTGTATGAAATGAGCACAGTGAGGTTTTTTTTTGTTGTTGCATCCAAAGAGTTAGGAAGGAAATATAACGAGAATGTATTTATAATCACTCTATTTTGAAATAAAGTAAAGAAAACAAAATGTATTGGTTTTACCCTGCTTTGATCATTACTATTCTAGGTTAGTTTTAATTAAGATAGTTACTTATAACATCCAGTCCGATGTAAAACACAGAAAGCTATTGTTTATGAGTTTTGTTTGCCTTCAGCAACATCAAAATATTAGCCAGCATTGACTTAAAAATTTGTATGAAATATTAATAAAATTGTTTGGTACTATTGTATTTCTGAAACTAGACTGTGTTAAGTGCCTGTAATATTCTCTTTTGGATCATTTGTACGTGGATGAAAGAGAATCTATAAAGTAGTGAAACCGTAATGTTTTCTAATCACCTTGACAATTTGTTATTATTTTTTTTGAAAGTTTTTTTCTATCTTCTGTTGTCTAACAAAATCCTCCTTGCCTCTGTTATACAAAGAGTCCCTCCAAAGTCAGTGAATTTTTTTTTTGCGTTTTTAGTTATTAGCAGAATTTAGTTTTTGCTTGGATTCTGAAATCTTCAACACAAAAATGCTCAGAGGAACAGTCACGTAATGCTTGGGGCATTTGTTTTGATTCTGCTCCCTTCACATTAATCGTTCTGAGTAAGACAGTTTTTCAGAGGAAAGAAAAGTTAGCTTATCCTTAGCAAAAAGAAAACTATCCATCCATATAGCGTTTCAGTTGATTAGGTTAGTTTTATAAATGCAAGTTGAAAAGATGTCTTTAGGTAGTTTAACTTCCAAATTTAGATTTTGTAGTAAAAATGTTTTACAAAGCCTAATAAAAATCTTCATGGGAGGGGAGAAGAGCAGGAACAGAATTACATCTAGATTAAACATTCCTTGTTGTGCAGGATTTAACAGGCATTAGAATGGTAGTGAATGAGAATCAGAATGTGAAACGGACTAGAAAATCAGTACTTGATATGGAGTTTTTTTCACTGGCAGTTGCAGTGTAACGTTAGGATCAAACTCACAACATTAATTGAAAAAAGCCTATGTATATATTCTATAGAATTTATTTATAAAGAAAAACTCGAGAATCAAGTATTCATGTTTTGAAAATAATATATGTGCACTGATTTCCTGAATGTAGAGGAACTTGCCAGTTTTCTGTTAATATGTTTTTCCATTATGTAGTCTTTATTTCTAATTGCAGTTAATTCATCCTTATATATTCTGATTGATGCTGTGTTGAAAAATAAAAATAGGAATGTTAATGCTCAGGGAGAAACTAATTTTGGAAATTTACTAGTGTAAATCCAGCCTAACTCAACAGACTTCAATGGAATCAAATCAGCCTTACTGTAGTCAACACAAAACCAGAAATTTACCATATTAGGTGAGGAGCTGATATATCTAATAAAAAATAAGAGAAGTACTTTTTTTACTTGAAATAAAATATAATCTTGCTTTATACTCTATTGATATGTGTGGTAAAGCTGTTACTAGTTTCAAATAACCATAGGGCAAAACACAGTGGGTGTAATCCTGTGTCCGTTTCATGTCAGTGGAACTCTACAATGATTTAAGAACTGTGGGCATCCTGTAGATGTACTATGGATACAAAACTATTTAAATTTGCTGGTTTAATACATAGACTTGGGATGTACATCACACAAAATAAAAATGCTTATCTTAACAATACAATTTATTTTCTCCCTGTAATGGAACAAACTTACCCTGCTCTTCTTTCTCATTAAGTAGGGAATTTATTGCAAGTATCTTTATTTTATTGTTAATTTTATTCTTATTCATTAGTAATACTTGAGACAATTTATTTATTGTCTGAAAACAGTACATTTTGAGCAGTCTGTTATTTTAAAAATACCATTCATTCATTAGTAACAGACTGATGCTGTATTATATTGATTTTTCATTCTCTTGCTGGGAATTTTTGTAGTCATTTAACACTAAATAATTTCTTAAAAGTAGAAAAAACAATCAGATAAGGAAAATAGACCTAGCTGGTACTAAATCTGAATTGTTGTGTGTGTGTGTGTAAACAAGGTTTAAAATACTGTAAATCAACTGTGATGGGTACACAAGTGTTGTATCGTTGTCCCTTTAGTCTTTGTTTAACCAGAAAACAAAAGGTGATCTCTATATAGTTTAGTAGTCATTTTGCATATGCAGAATATCATAGAAGTCTTCCTCAGTTTCCCTCATCCACAAGCACTTAATTTCTTGATTTAATGTCATGTAATTTCCTAGAAATGTGTGCACTCTGACCTTCCATGGCATCCTTCCACATCACACTCTCACTTCACCTTCAGTGTGCCTCGTCCCGTACAGCTGAGTGTTTGTCATGGGTTAATAGCAGTTTCCCAAGAGGTAAAGGAGTAGGACTTGTCAATTTGCAAAAACCAGATAAAAAGGCAAATTGTAGGAGATACTTGTGGATGGTTTCTGAGTCGTGTCAGATGATGTATGATCTGAAACAGAGAGGAGTAGGATATGGTTTAAGCTTCTGTTAGAAGATTCACGCTGGGCTTTTGAAGGTGGACAGTCATGGCTTTTCATGACTTTAAGGCGTACAGTGTAAAATAAATGTGATTAAGTCAATTTAATCCTGACAGTCAGACTGTGCTAAATCCTGCAGACGTCTTCACCCACTTACTCAAGCTAGGTTTTGGTGTCACTATTCACTGAAGAGTGTTGGACAAATTACCTAGGTTAAACCAGATGTGATACATATTTCTTAACAAAGCTTTTCACTGAGGTGTGGATACAATTGTGTGTTTATTGGATGCTGTTTGGGTATGGAGGTTAGTCCGTACCTAATGTTTGCTGAGCAATTTCTGTGGTAGAATCTTTGTGAGATACGTTAGTGCTTACATCTGAATATGAGATGCTGCTCAGTAAGTTCTTCTCAATGAGCACAGTCAAAAGGGCAGAGTGTTTTGACAGATTTTGAGCTCCTCACTCAAAGCAAGAAACTACAGGAAACGATGTACCATACAGCTGATTTCCTTGCTCCCTGTCAGGATTTCATAGACTCTGTGAGTCCTTCTCAGCAGGATATTCTTCTTGTCTACATGCTGCAAATAATACTCCAGGTCACCAGTCTGGTACATATGCAGCCTGTGTTTGCTTATACCTAAAAATAATTTTGTGGAGAAGGGTGGGAGAAGAAACTATATTTTTTTTCTGAAAAGCAAAATGGGCTGAATTTGAATTTTTCAGGACTGAAAGATACAGATATTTTTAAAAATGGTCACATTGTTGGGTAGTATCTGTATTTAGAAAATATTTTACTAAGAGAGAGAAAGAAAACAGTTGGGTTTATATTTTTAGCATGCAGCTTTTCAGCTTGTTCCAGTCTTGGGTTAGAATATGCCCTGGGAGCCAAGGGACTCGCATGTGCAGCTCAGGGCACAATTTAGCTGCAAAGATACAGCCTAAATGTCTTGCTGCCTTTTGTGTAGTAGAAATTAAATGCAAGGTTTTGAATATTCCTTCTCTGTTTGCTTTAATGGAAGTTAGATCAGTTAGTGTTCTTCAAGACTAGTTTTTAAGCTTCTGTTGAGGTATGTCCGCAATTTGATGAACAAGAGTGCAAATGTCATACAAGGTGCGACATCTTTGGATGGTGTTAACACTTTGAAATAATTGGGGTTCTTATAGTTTCTTAGGTATCACCATGTGGTTGCACTGTTTTATTCTCATGAAGATCGTTACTTTTGGGATTGGTTCAATAAATAGGTAGTTTTACAGATGTGATCAGGAGACTGTGTCCAAATGTCCAGCAAAAAACTTTGCTTTTATTTCTTATGGTTTTCTAAGATGTAAATAAAGAACAACAGCATCATGAATAACCTCTATAGTTAAGATTTCTTTTTGTTCAATGAAAATTACTTTTGCCTTAACTTAGTGAAATATTCAGCAAGTACTGTGAGAGAATTGGGATACTGCCAACAAATAAGGTCCCTATTCTGTAATCCTTTCTCAAGAGTACAAGCTATGGAAGCACTAAGAGGTTTTAACTTTTAAGTAGCTTCCCCTAGAATTTGGAGTTTCACTTTAGCTGTTGGAGTGATGCCATGAACATGATTTTATGATTCTGTTGCAATAGTCACATACACATTTAGGAACTAGGAGAAGTAATGGTCCACACGAACAACAATGTGATGCATTCTTTCTGTATAGCTTTGTCAAGTAATTTATACCACTTCAGCATATGACAGCAACGATAGTAAGGATTACATATTGTAAAGCGTGTTGGTAAGGATTCCCTTACATTTGTAATGTGCTTTCAAAAGGAAAGCAGTATGCAAATAATGAGTATTATCAGCATACAATCCATTTCAAAAGGAGAATACCATTGTACTGTACATAGTACTCTATTGTTCAGTTTGAGAAATATCACTGAAAGTGAATAAGCTGGGTTTTCCTTTTTGTAGACTTTTCTCCTTCAGCCATTATATAGATGTTTTCTCTATACAGAGCAATGCAGCTCGAGTATGCAAGAAAATATATAAGCCTAAAAAAGACAAGGCAATACATTCCCTCCGAAGAGAACAGCTGCCTTATAATAATAAAATTTCTCATATTTTTCAATAACATTGGGACCTCTGTCAGTTTTTGTTTATGCTGGCAAGTTGTGGGACTGAAATGTAGAATTAGAGTTGGTTCCTGTTTCCTTTCTTCACACAAATATTCCCTTTCACATTACACATGCACAAGGTCAGTTTACCTAGTGTTTCTTAGTGCCATATGGGGTTGAAGCAACAACACGTATTCATACCTACTTACGCAGGCATTTGCCATGGACCTCACTAAGGAGTTGTCCCCAGAGACAACATAAGCATGGCAGTGACCTTTGCTAAAGTGTCTTCTTCTGTACCGTCTGGAGCAGACCTCTGTGATGTAGCCAGTTTAGTCCATGGCTTGGGCTAAGGAACAAGGTTGTAGCAAGGATTAGTATTGACCTTATTTTCACATTGCAGGGAAGCAAAGGAACAGGAGCAGAAGAGCACAGCAGCTCTGTAATCAAGAATGCAAGACTCTCTCTTTGGCTGTCTGCTACCTCAGTATATGCATTAGTCCTTTTTGCAACAGGAAAATAAATCAGCAGTTCTGGGTCCAGTCTAAACTCTAAAGTCTGGGACCAGGCTGGAAGCTGGAGGACCAAATGCATTGTCCTCCACAGTACAACCAGACCAGATCCTCTTGTCAAATTTGTGGAGATGTATGTTTTCTCCTGTCTGTAAATAGTGTACAGTCAAACTTGCGTTAACACTTTTAATGATTCTGTAACGTACTACCCATAATGCATGTTCACACGCAAAATTTTCTCCTCCATGTGATATTGTTACGTGACACTGGCAGTAAATGGGGATGACCACCTTCTACCTCTGTACCCACTGGTGTATCCAGACTCAGGTTGTTTTGCCTGATAATTACATAAGCTTCTGATATAGTAATCTATTTATTTTCTGAATCACAACACCCTATTTCTCATTAACAAAGAGAGAAGGCTTCCACTTCCCCCTGCCCCATTTTTCTGTGCAGTAGAAATTCCTTTAATCCATTTCCAACCCACAAAGAACAATGACAAATCCTCTACAGGAAAACTCCACTTTATGTAACGCACTGAAGATGGCACTGTAGTAACAACTTCACACTGTGAATGATAAGATATGCTTGTGTTTGTTGCTAGGAATTTATGATTTTTATATTTATTTAGCTCAGCTAACATAAAGCTAAAGGTCAGTTTAATGCAGCACCACCCCCCGACACTGCTACTGTAATTAAGGCAGGAGAAGTGTTTCTGTCAGATTTATCTGCAAGGAGATTCCACCTCAACCCAAACTACGTGGAAGAGTTTATAGCTGATCTTCATAGAAAGCTCTTTTTTTTTGTTAAAAAAAGCCAAGGAGGGTAACAAAGAAAATCCTTCCTGTTAAGGATATCACTTCTCCATGTCCGTTACCTTTACAGGCCACATTAAGGCACAGTAGCACTACAGCAGGTCACTGAACACCTAATGGACCCCAGGGCAGAGCTTTATGATATTAGCTGCATTATAGAAACCTTCCAAAATTCAGTTTCCTATAGAGCTTGGAGGCTTTTATTCATGTGAAACAGGAGCTTCAAGTTAAAAAAAAACCAAAAAACCAACAACCCAGCAAACAAACAAATACACACAAAGAATGACAGCGATAGGTAAGAGTCACAGTTAGGTTAATTATAATTTTTAGTAAGAATAAAGAAAAACAAATTTAAGATGACAGTTATACAGGTCTAAAATGATGCTTTTATCTATTTCTTAACCCTCTCCTTTTAAGCCCTTCACTCATACCAGGTGGGAGTTTTGGGTTGTTTTGAGGTATGTGAGTAATTGGGCCCCTGTGCAGCAATTACTTCTCACAGCTACTTCCATCATGCATACCTAAGCTAATTTGGAGGGAATTAAAAATTGAAATCTTATATTTTTTTTGCCTTGCTCTTGAGAAGTCACTGGAACTACTTGTGCAAACTGCCACCATGGGGCTTTTTTTCAGGTGTTGAGGAAAAATATGCAGGATTTAAACCCCCCCTGATTTCCACGAGAGACAGCAGCTGCCCCAAAGGACCTAATACTCTCTGTCAGCAAGCCAGATTTGAGGTGGGGCCGGGGGGGGTAACTTTTTCAAACCTCCCAGAATATGTACTTACATGCCAGGCTGCAGAAAGAGACGTGCTTAGGCTGTTTGAGAGGGGCTCAGCTTTTCTCTCCCTCAGGGGTGTTGCAAAGCCAAGACAGGTATTGCAAGGCTTTAGAAAAACCTCTGCAAAAGGCCAAGGTGTCATTTCCAGTTAAAGGGCCTGACCCCATCACTGCTGAGCATCCCTTTCGGTGGGCTCTTCAATCCAGCCAGCATGGCTGTTCCTTCTCCCAGCAGGGATTTTTTCTGAAGCAGCAACTTCAGCCCCGACGTGGTGGGCGGGAGGGAAAAACAGCACTTTGCTTCGCTTGGCACTGGCTCTGCTGATCGATTAATGAGTGGTGTTAACCTCCTCAGGCTGTCTTCGCTCGTGTTCCTCGGTGGGAAGGATGACAGATGCATAGGGCATGGGGAGAGGTGTTACATGAGAGCCTTGTAGCGGAGACACAAAGAAATAGACACAGAAGTGCTTGTTTGGGAAACAGGATCTGGCTGCGTTGTACATTGGCACTAGAGAGTGGAGGCCCATGTGGGGACCATCCTCAGGCTCTGGCTGAAAGCTGAGCTGCTAAACCCCAGCTCTGCAGCGTCACTGGAGGTGCAGGACCCAGGAGCTGCTGGGACTTGGTAGTAAGTACTTTTGGCACTAGAGTTTGGGGTCTTTTCCACCACACCCCTTCAGAACAGGCATTTCAGAACTCCTTTGTGTTCAGCTCTTCAAAGATAAGGGAGTTAAACAAGAAAATATGTTTACAGCCTTGATCTTGGAATAAATCTGGTAGTAGCTCTTTAATTACCCCAGCTGAGTCCTCTGCACACAGCACTTCCCAGCTGTATGAGCTCTGCATCCTCCTCAGCCTCCTCTCCCCTCCCACCTCAAAGCTTCCTACAAAAGCTCTGCAGTTCCTGCAGCAGAGGAAGGTGCTGGCTTTGTTCTAGTGTGAATGAAACCAGGGGTTAATTTCTGTTTGTACCACCACAACCTCCAGCTACAGTAAAACTTTATGTGGGTGGTGGAAACAGACACAAATAAGCCAAGAAGCTCGTGGTAAGGTAAGGAAATATTTGAGAGATACTGAAGGAGGAACTGAAACAACTTGGGTTTGGTGGGTTAGAGCTGGAATTTTTGCTTGGAGGTGACTTTGGGGCTATAGGATTGCTTAGAGGCCTGTGAAGCACTTAGCAAGCAAATTAATGAGTTAGGTGGGAACAGGCTGAGCTGCTGTAAAAATAAACATTCTAACTTATAAACTTTTAGAGATCTCTCTGATGCATTGGCCATTTATATGTAATTTATCACTTATTAAATATTTCATTTTGTGTAGTTCTTTAATAGAAAAGTGATGGGTTGTGTTGTCTATGAGAACCTGTATATAAAGATCTGGTAGACCTCTCTGTCTTATGAAAAATAGTTATATTTATATCCACTTTGCAGGTGGTAAAATGCATTGTTAAGAGATTAGTCATGTGCAAATGTGTTGTCTCACTTTAGTTTAGAAAGAGGCAGGAGTAAACACCAGCAGGCAGTATTTTCATTGTGAAGGGAGAGTTTTTATGATCCTGTAGTGAAACTGCCACCTGAATTTTCACCACCCTCATCATCACACAAAGCTGGGCTGTTTGCTTCTACATCCCATAGCTGGCAGAGCAGTGATTGTGTGAGGAGCTGAGATATTAGCATGGGCCCTAGTGCAAGGAAGACGTAGAAGCTACGCAATGTCCTTGTGCTTGTGTTCCCCACCACCTATGGGTGCTGTAGTTAAGTCTCTGCACCATTTGAAATGAAGGTCTTTGCCTCTGTGCCTCCTTGGGTCTTGTGCCACTCTATATCTAGAGGGTGAAGCAGCACATGATACAAGCCAGTAGAGCTGAAACACTGAAAAAGCAGTGTTGTGCCACCTTTCCATTTTAATTATTCATTTTTTTAAAATGAAAGTGGCATGTGAAAGCTCCATGACACAGTCTCTCTCCTCTTTTGTGGTCACACATGGCCACCATCTTCACCCACTATGTCTCATACCACATGCACAAATCCTGGCGTATCTTGAAAGCAGCCTCCCTCTCAGTTCTTAGCCTCCTACTGTGCAACAGACCATGAATACCCTCTTCCTCTTTGTGATAGTTCCACTGGGCTAGCCCTTGGCTAGCAGCCAACACAACCATTCACCCACTGCCTCCCACCCCAGGGGACAGCGGAGAGGATTGGGGCAAGAGTAAGGAGACTCGTAGGTTGAGATAAGGACAATTTAATAATAGAAATAAAAGAAAAAATAATACTAATATTAAAATAGTAGTGATAATGATAACAGTAACAAAATGAGTGATACCCAGTGCAATTGCTCACCACCCACTGACCAAGCCCAGCCCGTTCCCAGTTAGTGATCCTGGAGGAGCAACAATCCCGAACTGAAACCGCAATCCTGGGAGAGCGAGAGACCAAGTGAAAGCCAGAGAGAGCTAAAAGAGGAAGAGACCCTCACTAATATACTAGACATGACATGATATGATATGGAATATCCTATTGGCATACCCAAATGCCAATTTAACTTACTAATTTAAATATTCCTCATCCCCTTGGATCTTGTGCTTGTAGACTGACGAAACATGAAGTCCTTCACTTCCAGCGACAAAAATGCAAACACTGGTATGTTATCAGTGTCTCTCTCATGACAAATCCCAGGCTGAAAGCAAAAGTCAGCACTATTCTAGCTACTAAAAAGAAACCCAGCTGTGTTCCAGCTAAAAACCAGGACACTCTTCCAGGATTTTTTGCACTTAATCCAGCAAAGCACTTTCTTAGGTCCTTAATGGCAAGCTTAAGGTTAAGCATTTGTTGAAGCACTTTGCTAAACTGTATTTTGCTGAATCCCTGCCAAATGAAAACAGATGGGCTAATTTACCCTGATGTTCTGTGAGCCTTCAGGAGAGTTGTAAGAGCAGCAATCTTGACTAAAGGTGTACTCCAAAGCAAGCGAGGGGCAGAGATAAGCGATTCCAGGCCACAAGACAGCTCAGAGTTCCCTGGGAAGCTGTAGGTTTGGGGATTGTGCTTGCTTTTATTATCCCTCCACTTCCTCAGAAAAGCCCTACCTTCTCTGAAAGGAGTGTCACCTCAGCTAGTCATCCCTAGTGTCATCCCAAGTACCTGCAAGGAACAGAGCCAAGGAACAGCAGTCTTTCCCCATTTGTCACCAAGAAACAGCTGTAGCTGGCTTGTATGCACTGAGCAGGGCTCTTTCTGCTGCATCATCCAGTCTCTGCTGTAGGATGTTTGAAATAGAAGCATGCTCCTCTTCTGATGGCATTTTTTATGAGCCAGAGGGGATACAAACTGTTGATGGATCCTTAAAGCTGTTCTCTTTTATTGAAGAGCAGCCAGTATAATTTGCCATGTTGTGGGATTCAAGGATTTTGGAGACTGATGTTAATACATTAGAATTGGGTATAAAATGATGGTCACTGTCTATCACTGAGGAAACAATGTGATAAGTTCAAGGCTTTGCAATATGTTACTTAAAAAAAAATAATTAAATAATGGCTTATGCAACGTATTACTGAAACAAATAATTAGCCAAGGAACACAGATTTGTGGAGCTGTGTTTTTAAAGTAAATGTTATTCACGAACTTGAAAATGCTGCTAATGCTGACATTCATGTTCAAATGCCCTGACTGTAGTATAAGGTCTCAGAAAGGTGCATGACTAAATGTAATATGGTCCTAAGGAAAAACAGCAAGTGAGCATGGAATTAAAAGCCTTAACATAATTCAAGAGCAGGCTGAATCAGTACTGCATTGGTGGTATTTATTGTTTCATTGTTTTATGGAAGGATTTTTTTGCATGTGTGGTTTGGTTTCTGTAACTGATGATACTCCTGCTATCCATAGGTAGTCTAGCTTGTTACCAAAATGTGCCTGTTTATAATAGTTTTAATGCCAAATGAAAAAGTACATGGAAGAAAGAAGGAGTGGAATTTGGACTTTAAAATGTCTCTCATGTATTATTTATACTGTTTATTCTGCAAGATCAAATGCTGTTTTTTAAAAAAGTATGACAGGCAGTGCGCAAGAGATTTCAGAGGTTGGATATGAACAACAAATCTTTACTAGGAAAGAAAAAAACAATAAAACCACCTCCAGACCTCAGACAGAAAGTTTGTCTAAGAATTATTAAAGATCAGTGTTGTGGGACCCAAATCTATCATTTTATTTTTACAGCAAGGTGTTGTCAAGCTCTTCTCTGATCCAAGACTAAACAGCAATTTGCAAAATGCGGGGGCAGAACACCGATCACCTTCATTTTTAGCACACCATAGCCTGGGATGAGCCACTGCATGTGTTAACCTCTATAAAAAACAGTGCATTTCAGCCTCCTTCACAGCACTTTATGCTCTTTAGGTAATTAACTCTGGTAGGTGAATGGTGAAGTCCCTTGTTTTAATTCAGTGAGCACCAAAAGGATGTATATGGAATGCCAGTCTTGCCCTCCTTCACTTTTCGTAGCCACTTAGAGGACAGCAGTGGACATCTTTCTAAATGTCAGTAGATGTGTATTGCGTAGGGGAAGGGGTGCAACAGGGAAAAAAAAAATTCATTTCTTGCCAGTTTAATGAATTTAGGCAATATTGAGTTTGACTTCTCAGGAAAGGCTGATCTGAAATGTCTAGTGGAGAGCAGAGAAGATGTCCAGGAAAGAGCTTGTTGCACTGAGTTTGTACAGACATTTGAATGGAAGGGAAGAAGTGCAACATCTGTGCTATCCTGCAGAAGCAGGTGCTGGGGGCTCTGTCCTGTTTCTTTCTATGTGCTTTGCAGATGCCAATGCATGTTAGGTTTAGAAAGGATGCCCAGTTAGGACTATAAAATGCTTCAGCAATAAATAAAGATGCACGAACAACAAAACCTAGACCTTTCAGGAAAAAGTCACACAAAGCAGCAGACCCTTTCATTCTCCCATTGCTTTCCCAGGCAGTCATCAGTATCATCATGACCTGTTGGGTTTTTTTCCTAAACCTTGACAAACCATGGTATGGGGGCAGGGAAAGGATTGAAAATATGTATCCCAGGAAAAAAACATGTTCCACAAACTACACTAAACATTAAAATATTTTGCTTTGCAATAAGCTTTAAATAATTAAGTGTTTATTGCTAAACCACTTGGGGGGCAGGCAGTCATCAGTATCATCATGACCTGTTGGGTTTTTTTCCTAAACCTTGACAAACCATGGTATGGGGGCAGGGAAAGGATTGAAAATATGTATCCCAGGAAAAAAACATGTTCCACAAACTACACTAAACATTAAAATATTTTGCTTTGCAATAAGCTTTAAATAATTAAGTGTTTATTGCTAAACCACTTGGGGGGAAAAAAAAATCTTAATTTTCATTGCTGAAAACCAAGTAATCTGTTTCAGGTTGATATGTGTGCAAAAGTCTGTAGGGAATTTTTTGGAAAATGTTAATGAAATTGCAGATTTTCCACATTTTTACAGACTTTTAAGAAAAACAACAAAAAGCAGTCCTGAAAAATTCTGACAACATTTCAGTATGTTACTGATTTCAATAAGCACAGATGACAGTTTCCTCATCTTGCCTAGCAAAATCCCCTAGGTAAGGTCAGCAAAGGCATATATGGTGGACACTCTAACATTGAGGACTTGAGGGCTATCCTTGCATTTATGGCACATTCCTTATTTGCTTGTTCATGTTCACAACTTCATATTGTATTCTTTCCTCTGTACTTAATTCAATTTGGAAAACCATATGAGCTTGCAGCCGCAGAAGTCAACTGCTTCAAGACATTTGACTAAAGCTGGAACCGCAGTAGCTGGAGGCCAGTGCTTGCAGTAGCTGCAGGAGATGATTCTTGCTCCTGTTCCAATCCTGGGCAGGCTATTTTACAGTCTGCAATGTATACATAAGTAGACTGTGTCTAAAAAGGAGGCAAAAGATGAGGGATTGTCAGACAGTTGCTCTTGATTAAAAGCATGAGATTATCTTAAAACCAAACAAAAAAACTAAAGGACCAGGAAACGGAAATTCTCCTTTTCCTCCAGAGCCCAGCTATGAACTTTATTCAGAGCTCTTGATGGGGCAGAAAGCTTTCTCTTAGTTTTATTGGCCTTTTAGAAAGCTCTTCTGTTTGATTAAATTTAGATACCATATAATCAGCAGATCTTTTTGCCTTGGAATTACAACAGGGTCTAAGGCAATTGGTGAGCTCCCTGCCAGCTGATTGTACAAGTAGGAGGTCAGAATGCACATGTACACACGTACCTGCAAACCCATGCACAGAGGTGAGGCCTTTTTTTACAAGTTCTACTCTCTACTATACAAATGTGACAAGTGTCAAGATTTGTGAAAAAAAATATTTACTTCACAGCTGGTTTTTGTTAATCTGTGCCATAGAAACAGTGCAGCATTATGTCATGCATGGCAACTGCTTGCTTAAAAGCAAGGCAAAATCCCAAAACCAAACAAACCTATGAACTTGGTGGGAAAATTGACCATGAAGAAAAGCCAGCATTTGATCCTTGCTACTGCAACAGGCTTATTCACTGGCTAAGAGAAGAACCATCCTGCTGTACCTTTCCCACATTAGTTTTGTTTCTGTTAGCTCTCCTACTGTGACCAGGATGTCAGCTTAGCTTCCAAACTGCATTTTTATATTTGATTTTTACTGATGATTTCAGCTTTACAGTAATACACACCAACTTGAAACCCATGACGTAAGGCACTATTTAGGGGCTTTATGCTGTACACAGCAGTGTGGGGAATCTGCAGTAAAAATATTACTCTACAGTACTTACTTCTGGCAGGCAGATTCAGGTTTCAATAAGGAGAGAGCATCACTTTGAACATGCTATTTTCTTTCATTTTTTTTTTTTAAACTAATGTTACAGCAGAACTGCAATGTGCCTAATTTATAGCATGCTACTATGAATATTATGATAGTTTATATTAGATCCTCTTTGTCCTGAGTCTGAGTTATTTTGTAAGAAGCTTATATTTTATTAATTTAAAGCAATGCCACCAATAAATACGCCTCTAACTCTCAAACCAACCTCAGTATGCAGAGGCTTAAGTCTTATAACCCAGAAGTCAAATTGCATGCAATGCAGAGATATTCATTATTCAAGTCTGAAGATTTTATTGAAGTAAATCTTACTTTTTAAAACATAATTTTTGAATGCTTGAGGTTAAACAAACTAGAATTGTTTGAAAATCATGTAAACCCTGAAGCCAATACTTGTCTATACAACTCCCACATTTAACTGTCTGAGGGACATTCACCCATCCGAATGTAGCTGGATTCTCCCGGAAGCATCTGTGATAAGTGTGAAGAAGGAAATCTGTGTGGTCAGACGTAAGGGGGGAGGGATGGGGTGAGGATGAAGTTTGGCTCAGAGCTCCCGCATGGTACCCGTTGCTGTGGAAACGACGGCCTTTGCAGTGCCTATTGCATCTATATACGTTCAGAAGAGACATCTCTTCTGTATATCATTAGGAGGAGTCTAAAACGAAGCTGATCAATTAAGGGCTTGTGCTATGAGGGGGAAACGTAGACAATAACTTAAACTGTGTGCTGAAAAAGAGGTAATGAATCACCCTTTTATGCAGTGATATATAGTTACATCCAAATGCCATGCTGTGCTGCTTAGGGAGAAGAAAAGGAAACAATGATAAAAGTGGAACTGTGCTTTTAAATTCAATTGCTCACAACCTTTCACATGTCTTCCTTATCCTCATAAACGAGCCAATCAGTGTATAATATTCCTGCTCCATTCATCCACTAGCTTGTGAATAAGATCATATTTTATGATTATATCTTAAATTAACAAGGCTCAAGCTCTTAGAAGTAGGTGCTTCCACTTAAAGCACATTTTCTTCTGCTGTTTGCAGTTTGTTTGTATGAACAACTGTCTGATTGTTACCCAGGCAACCAACGCGGGTGTGAATTTGATTAGATGTAGCTTCACCGATGTGGGCAGTGTTTCAAGCATTGTTTGGTGTTTCTATTGGAAAGAGAATTCAGTTTGTTAGCTTTTAAGAGTTTTTGTTTGAAGGACAGGGAGGAAGAAGGCAAGGATCTTAAACCAGTCATTTTTAGTTGGAGTTATCTCAGCTTGCTAGTTGCTATTTGTGTTTGGTAAATGGTTCCTCATTCTGCATCAAAAAAGAATGTGGATAAATTCCAGTATTGACAGCAGGGAGACATGCAGAAGTACAAGAATTTTTATTGTCTCCACTGAAGCAGATTAAATTATTATCATTGTTCTAGAAGATAATATCATTAAAATGTGAAGACTATTTGGTCATATCGTAATAATAAGAGTACCGGGAACATATTTGGGTGCTTACCTATGCACGGTCTGTCTTGTGAAGAGGCAGCATGGTATTTCAACTGATGGCAACATTGTGCTCAGTGTGTTTATTTCTCCAGTGGAACTTGCAGATGTAAACATCTGTTGAATATGCAGCTAGAGGACAACGGTTTGACATTCTGCATGAGCTCTCTTAATGAGCAAAGCTCACTGTCTTTTCCTGTTACAAAAGCAGAAGAAGGAAGTAAACTTTGGAGGTAAAAGAAAATTAAAATTACTCCTTCTAAAACGGAGCATTTCAGAATCCATAATGCAATTCAATCTTGCAAAGACATAAGCCTACCTGGTAATGTTAAGCTCAGTTTCCAGGTACAAAATTCAAGGGAGTTGAGATTTTCTGTTCTATTTCAAGCTAACCTCTAGAATAAACAGGATTAGCTATTTAACTGTGATCACTTGCTTGGGATTGCAATGACCTGCAGCCTGGGAACTGGAAGCATCTTCTACCACTGCACATGCAGTAACCTTGAGAGCTTTACACACTCTCCTGCAAATGTACATCAGAATTGGTTCTTGTGAGCCAATGAACTCTTTTACGGTCCCATTCTTGAAAATGAATTATTTGGCTACCAGTTCACTATAATTCATGCCTGGCCTGTAATTTTGTGACACTGCAACCTTCTTCTGGGAACATTTAGTCTAGCTTTTTAAGGAAACACAACTTGTGATGACATTGTCCATCTATCTGTGAGTCAGTTACTTGCTAGAAGCTTTTGATTTTTTTGGCGAACTCCAACCAGATTTGCAAATATCAACTAATTTGATAGCACAGAGAGATCTGGAAAATGTTAAGTTCCTACACATTCTGTTAAAATTGGAAGATGGGTAAATGGGAGAGGGCCTTTAGTAAGGGAAAAACAGAAAGTACTCCATTGCTCTCAGTTTGAGTTTATAGCAGCTGTACAACCAGTAACCCTTCAGGCAGCTCCTCGCTTGCATAGCACAAGGCAGAGCTATTGGCATGGCAGGATGGCAGGTTTGATGTAGAATATGGCAGGGGAAGGGCCTGGGGACAAGCAGGAGCTGCTGTCAGAGAGGAGAATAATACCAGAGGGACTGGGAATGTGCAGGGCAGAGCCACTGATAGAGCTGTGGGGAAATAGGAGTTATCAAGAGAGATGGGGTGGTGGTTGTAATAGACCAGGAATTATCCGGAAGCCAGACTTTATAGTTTCTGCTGTTCATCAGACAATTTGTTACCACGTCATTGGGCTATGATTTGATCCTGGTAGTCTGTAGGGCAAATGAAAGAAGCTGTTACAGATCAAAACTTCATTAATGGAATGACTCCTGCTGAGTCGAGTGGCTGTTGGATTGGGATCCACTTTGGTAAAAACAAGTAACAGGATCAAAAAAGAGAAAGAACAATTGAGAGTAATTAAAAATCCATATTCAGAAGGCTAGATTTGTAATGTAGCTCAGTCTTCTTGATTGCTGGACATTTAAAAGTGCAACCAGTGAGCAAAAGATTCTTACAGATTGAGGTGAGATTTTTACTGAAAGGAGATATGCTGAATAATATAGTTTAAAAATGCCATGCTTCTTTTGTAGATTGATGAAAATAGCATAGTTACTTATCAGTATTTGTTCTAATAACATTATCTCTTTTTCTGAATGCCATCAATACAGGCTTTCATTTTCTGCAGATGTATTTCTTATTCACTATTGTTAACAGAGAAGGTGTGAGAATGAATTCTGACCTTCCAGCTGATTGCCAATAGGTGTTAATCTTTGTAATCAGTGTTATACTTTGTAATCAGATGGTATTGTTTCTGCACCTAAACTAGATAAGTCAGACCATTTTTTAGAAGACAATTGCTAGGAAATCACACTTTTTTTCGGTGTGCAAAAAAAGTCTTTTTGTTCCATACATAACTGTGAAATTTGCATGTTCCCATTTCTGCATTTATATTTTTTTGGCAAGTTTATATTTCAACAAAGAACAGACATCTTCCAGTACAAGTGTGGTCAAAAACCTGTTTACATGTTTGCTAAGAGGTAGGGTGAATACTGAAACCTCTACCCTGCTCTACCCCAGAGAGTTAACCAGCCTCTCGAGCTCACTCACGTAAAGACATGTAAGGATATAAAAACTGAAAAATCAATGTAAGAGTAGCAGAATGCAAATAGTAGCCAACAAGAATTTTCATGCTATTGACACTAAAAAAAATAAAAAGCAACAACTAAAATAAAACAATAAGGTATTTTAATGGAAGGGAACAAATTTTATACCAAACCCCTGAAGAATTCAACTTGTTATATAAATACGTTGTATTCTGAAAAAAAACCCCTAGAAAACACTAAATCAACTGCTGGTTTGAGTTGGTAGTTGAATAGTTTGAATAGGTTGAATAGTTTATTCACTAGATAAAACACACAAAGAACTGAACTGGTATAGGTCCAGAATATATATCTGGATGTACACCCAGTATTTATACTGTTGTATTCACACTCCTGGATTAAGATGAATCTATGCTACCTCAGAGCACTGAGAAATCAGGTTATCCCAAATTGCTCAGGCTTCCTTAAAGTAACTGGGGAGAGAGACAGGGGGATATGTTTGTACTATTCATGTACTTTGTACATATTTTTTTTTTAATATTTTTCATTTGCTTGCTAGTAGACTTTTTTAAAGGCAAAAAGAGTTTTTCATCTGGGATAAATTTCTAAAAGAACTTGGGTCTTGTTGGGGATCAAGAGAGCTCAGCATCATTTTGACCACTTTTCAAAAAACCTGTGTG
The DNA here is from genome assembly GCF_000700745.2 of Antrostomus carolinensis. Classification (NCBI taxonomy): domain Eukaryota; kingdom Metazoa; phylum Chordata; class Aves; order Caprimulgiformes; family Caprimulgidae; genus Antrostomus; species Antrostomus carolinensis. The sequence goes on along the minus strand of NW_010302978.1, from coordinate 65,971 downwards.
GATCTGCAGCAAGTCTCAAATCCTCGAAGTGTTTTAAGTACTTGCAAATATCAAGCACCTCCCTTTAAAGACAGTGGCCAGTATGTCTTTGAAAGTAGGGCTATATTACCTAATTATTATAATTAATATTAATCTACTGGTTTATAACGATTAGAAAACACATGGGTATCGGTTTTCTCTTAAATGAGTAGGTCTGCATGGTAAACTCTTGTAGATCTGCAGTGCCCTTGTAACAACACCCGCTGGTGCAGCCGCCGCCAGGCAGCTGAGATGCCCCACGCAGGAGCTCCGTACCTGGGAGCTGCACGTCGCTTTGGCAGTTGAGTTATTTCAATGGCTCAGATTGAGATGCAGCAGTGGGGATGAAGCTGTGCAAACAGCAGGAGAAGTCGCCTTCTCTTTTAGTCACTGATTACAGCATAGGCGTAAGGTGGGACTGGCTCCACTGATACCAGGCTTTTGTGCTGACCAGGCAGCTCTGTGAGACTGAATTACCTGTGTGCTGTAAGACTCCCTGGGTGGGGATTTGCGTACATGTGAAACAAACTAATTTGTTACAGTAAAAATAAACACAAGCTTCACAGTACCAACATCTCCCTTACTAGATGACATGGCATTTGGGCACTATAATATCTAGATTGATAACAATGCTGTACCACCCAGAAGAGCAGTAAAGGCTGCCTCAGGCTCTAGAAAGGACAATTTCTGACTCATTGGAAGAGAAGAAGCAGAGAATTTAAGCTGCTCTTACTGGAGCAGAGAAAGTCTCTCAGAAAGTTGCAAGGTACAGTCATTCAGCTGCATTGTGCTTGGGGGCTTTTTGACTAAGGTAAAACTATTTCAGCTACAAATGTTTAAGGTTTTAAACCTTGTATTAATGTATTTTGCCTCATTTATGTACTAAACTCAATTGTGGCAGATTACATTTTAGATTCTGTGGTAGACTGGAAATTGTAAGCATTTCTAAAATGAGTAAATGATACATTGCTTCGGGGTTGCTGATATCAGTAGTCCATTCCTCTTCTGAAATAAGGTTTTTGAGTCTATCTGCTGCTTCACTGAAGCTGCAACATGTTGTCTTCCCTGTAATGCATTGCATTTCTAATTTGATTGGCAAAAGAAACCTAACAGCAGAAAGACCAAAGCTGAATATGATTTGATAGAAGTCCAAGCTGTTCTTTGTAATTAAAAAAATTACTTCTCTGCAGTGCCCACAGGAAGGAAATTTTTATAGCTTTGAATTAAGAAATCTTAAGTATTTCAATTTGGGAGAGCAAAACTAGAGTGACTTTCTTTGGTTCTACTGATTTGTATCACGCTTTCCATTTTCAATTTATTCTGAATGGCAAGTATTTTGATACATAGATTAAATTGCTCTTAGATTTGTGTTTGTCTAACCATTTCCTCTTATAATAAATTCTCTAGATACTCACTTGCAGGGGTATTAATATGGTTTTGCTGAGAGAAGTAACTCTGGGAATCAGCCATGAATATGTGTCAGAAAGTGAAATATAAAGTAATAAATTCTGTGATTTAGATATAAACGTATTTGGTAATATGACAGAAAGAGGATTGCACTCTGTTAGTGGAAAGTCAGGGGATTCCTTTAGCACTGCCAGTGCTGTGTATGGCAATATAAGAGAAACATGCATATCTGTACACATTTCTTAGGTTGTTGGTGCCAGTGGAGTCATGTTCTCTTTCAGTAGTCATGAATCTTGCCTAATTCATGTGATTTTTTTTTTCCAGCTGCCATCCAGTTTTATTTTTTCTAGCTCAGATATCTGTCTTTATTCCTTTGCCTCTTCCTTTTGTTAAGCTCTCTAAAACTTTAAAAAGAAAAAAAAAAAAGAAGAAAAAATCCTACAAGCAATAGATCAATATAAAAAGCATGGAGGGGAAGGTGATGAGTTTATGGAGGACATATGATGGAAATTGGTTTCATTTATGGTGCAGGGAGAGAGAAGATGGAAGAAAGGATAAGTTCATTTGGTCATCATTTGGTTTGATGTGGTCCATCTAATGATCATTAGATGCTAAATAGTTCAGCCAAATGGAGGTCCTGTAGGCAGTGATTCTACACAGTAGAAATTTAAGGGAAAGCAGGTTAGCACCCTCAGGCTGCAACCTGTCTCTATTTTAGTAGCATTTTCTCCAGATGTTGTTGTCTGTTCTTGATTGTGTTTTTTTGTTTGGTGGGTTGTTTTGGGTTTTTGTGTTTTTTTCCCCACAGAGGAAAGCACAATGCATATGCATTGCTTTACTTTTCCACCTTTTGAATAGAGAAATCAAGCAAGCTTTTTGTTATGGCTGCAGGCTACCATTTGCAAAATGCTGGTTGTCTCAGTGTATTGTAACCTCAAGGTACCTAGAGGGGTTTCAATGGAACTTTGTTTTAAGCCTTTAAATGTACATATTGCTGCAAAACTGCTTAATGCCTCTACTGTAAAGATACAGATGTAAAAACACGGGTAATTTTTTATGTAGCACTACTTAAGCTAGAGCACGTAAACAGCAACTGAGATTCGAGTGCAATTTTGGTTCTTTCTAAAGCCATGCAGTAAAGGTCATCTATTTCCCAAGGAGCTTGCAGTCAAATAGGGGAGTCAGTATGTGAAAAAGGAGGAGTTATCTGCATTTGCTATGGCCCCTATCTAGGCCACAATAAAAGTCCCATTAGAAGCAGAAGTTTAATGATGATCTCAAGAACTGGAAAAGATACATGAAAAAACACAATTTCTTTGGAAACACCTTTTGGATTAGTCACATACTATCTTCCTTATACTACCTTCCTTTAGCCTACATTTGATGAGTATTTATAAGAGACTTTAAGTAGGAAAACAATATAGGGGCAAAAAACAGAAAAAATGTACGTCTTTGTGATGTACAGTTCCTGGCACAAAGTGTCAGCTAGCAAGAGAGATGCAGAACAGAAATGCTACACATCCATCAAACCTGATAATGATCTTCCCCTCCTGTTCATAGACCTGTTAATAGTTGTAATGAGCAGTATGTGCCGGTGTGGTGGGGAAATAAGATTGTGTTGCATTGAGATTGATGCAAATATGTGATAGGGTCTATAAGAATGTAAAATGTTACTGGCTGCTGGAGCCCTAAAGAAAGGAGAGGCTGGTGTCTGCATGGCAGTTCATACTCATTTGATGCTTTTGGTTGTCGCTAAAGAAATCTGCTCGTAAAGGGGCAGTGGGTGTTTTATTTAAGAAGACAAGTGCACTTGGAGTCAATTTTTCTGGAAGATACTTGTCAGGGCCTGAAAGATGCTTTCAAAAGTTGAAACAAACACTGTCTGGAATCTCAAAAAAATGTGATGTACTGTAGCAAACCTGGAATGAAGGCTTTATTAAAAAAATAGCAACTGGTTGAGCAGTCAAAATATAACTTATTAAGAGATATCTTAACAGAAAAATCCCTGGCTTCTTTCAGGAAATTCTCAGTGTCCTTCTTTAGTTGCCAACTAGAACTTCCACTTAGTTCCTAGAGTTCAATTTATGAACTCTGTGAGGAGAATAGGGCAATAATATTTCTGTTGGTTCTGTGATACAACTGACACATTGCAAGGTCAGTCCTCAGGTAGGCAAAGCTGGTTTCCTCATGCAATTAAAGAAAGTGGTTTCTAAGAGTTTCCTAATGCTCTGCTAGTCTAACAGTTAGTTCTCATGGATGGGGTAAATTACTGGATGCTTGCTTCTGTCTCTTTTCCCTGTCCCCAGCTAATCTTACTCTGTCAAGAGGGAATCTTTGCTGGCCAATCACCATGATGATGAAGCATACCCACCTTGTAAGCCAGTCCTTGCTGTGTTGTCCAAGAATGCAAGTGACTCTGAGGTGCCTGTGTGTGTTAGAGCAAGAGCTTAGTCAGTAACCCCTGCTTTTGAAACCACTGAGCCCAGCCTCTTTTTCTGCAGATACATGTAATTCATATTGCTAAAGAAATTATAAGATGTGTGTACAGTACTCCGTTGCTGAGATGATTATCTATCTGAAGACCTGACCATCAGCCAAGATTTCAAACAAATCAAATACAGAGAAATGAAACTGTGCAGTGCTCTCGTGGAAATCAGAATCAGATCCACTTTGATTCATTTTCCATTTCCCCTACTGCCTCAGGGTAGCTGCAGATACAATCAAGCTAGATTAGATCTGCCCAGGGAAGGGAACACTTTTGCTGTGCACAAGCTGGCCTGCTGCAGGCTCCCATTTGGGACTTGCTGGGGCTGCTTGCTAAAAGATGAATTATTCCAAAGGCTGAGCATCCTGAAGGAGTCATCACCTTCTCTGTCACTTGTTCTGGCTTTGTTAGTAAACACTTCTCACCTGTGACAGTCGCTGATAAATCTCAGACAGGAGTTTCTGATCTATTATAAACAGCTTTCAGTTGCTCCCCTGAGGGAGGTGTTTTTTAGAATTTGGCATGTCTTACTGCTCAGATGGCAGCATTAGCAGTATGGTACTTTTCCAGTGTCTTTAATGCACTTGACAGGAATGTTAACAAGAAGGTGGTGTGATGTTTCCCTCCCTTTCTTGCTCCTCTACCTGGGATCAAGAGTGGTCACACTAGTGCATGCTGAAAGTAGGTTTCAGCTATAAAATCCACAATAACAGCAACCCCAACAGACAAGCTTCCATCCTAAGAGACTACTTTAAAATACCCACTGTACTCAGTTTCTGTGGTAAGCTGATTCACACTGACCCTCAGGTAGGGTGCTTAAGACAGGTACCATTGCAAGCTCTTTATATGCACTTCCTAAACCTCCCTCACCCCAT
>NW_010302978.1:58228-61152 GCF_000700745.2 Antrostomus carolinensis | reverse complement strand
TGAGTCCCAGTGAAGGCAGTAGGATTAGACACAGGTTTCAAGTTAGACCTGAACTTTAGCACCTTGTTGGACTGGGATTCAAGTTACCATAATGACAAGAACAGAGTATTAAAACTAAATATGTTTATACAAACTAATGAAAAATATGCTGAGTTCCAAAGTTTTCCCATCATATTTGCTCTCAAAGTACATGGAAATCCACAGTGGTGTTTCCATTTAAAAAGGCTTATTGGCATTTATGGATGTACTAATGCTATGCAGTATTTTTTTTCATGGTTAAGGTCCGAGGAAGTTCTGAGAAGGCAATATGAATAACTAGGTATAAGAGGGATTTATTTTTTATTTTTTTTTTAGCTGAAGTCAGGGTTTTAGAAAGGCAAGATACATATTAATGAGTACTGTGCCCGTGAAAGGTGCTAGATTAACCTTTCTTAAGAGGACAATATTTAATTTATTCCCTGGAAAAGTGCTACATTAGCAGCAGTGCTGTTATTGCTGTGTTGGGAGCACTCTCTATGCCTGTTGAGTCCCTACTGTGGCAAAACCCAGGGTGTCTGCCTGCCTTTACACATGAGACTAGATCCACTGAAATTAAAGGAACTGATTCTTTGTTTACTGTGTATCTAAAGAGGTTTGCTGTACCCTTTGTCCTCTAGACCTGTCCATCCTCTAAACTTTCAGTACTCAACTCAAAACTGTGAACACAACTGCAGAATGTGGTGAGGTTTTTAGCAAGGCTGTTACATAAAAGGCCCAGGAGATGGTAAGAAGCTACAATACTGTCTGATTTGCAGCTAGCACCTCTTTTTGGATGAAACCACTTTCAGATGACCACAACTTTTGGGACAGCTTAGGCCAGCTTTAAAGCAAAACCTGGGAGGTAGGAAAGTCTACTTCTGCCAGTCTTCTCACTCTCTTCAGCAATGCTGGTGGAGTTCATCAGCTCGGCAGGAATATTAAGTGCCTTTAACTACAACAGGATTGTCAGAAATTTTCAGTAGTATATAAAAGTCATAGATTTCTTTGGTTTCTGTAAGAAGATAATGCCCAGGGCTGTGTAGATAAAGCAGATGTCGATATACCACAACAGCCTCTGCAAAACTGGTGTTGGTCATTAGCTGTTGAACACTGTTAGATTTACAGATTTCAGTGAACCTGGCTGATTTACCCTAGCTGAGGTTGTGGCTTGCATGGTTACTCTTTGGCAGAGGAAAAACAGGCATTGCAAATTGCATATAAAGTTAAAGTAATATGAAAAATTAGCTTTTAGAGCTTGATGTAGATTTTAATTGGTGGCTATAATTTAAATTGTAGTTTCAAAATTGACATCTACTTTTGTAATATCAATTACTTCCCAAAAGTGAGCATTCCAAGATAAGTGCAATCTTCATTAAGAGGGTTTTTGTCCCCAAAAGTATTTTATTTTTTAAAATAATTTGATGCATTTTTATTTTATTAATATTCATGAAAGTGAGGAATAGTAACATTAAAACTCTAAATTAAATACCAGTAAAATTACTTGAGATCTACAGCAGTGAAATGTAAACATTGAACAAGCTTCAGTTAATCATTTAAAGTGGAAAAAAACAATACTAAATCATTAAACATGAAGCAAAATATGGAAATACATCAGCAAAACAGAATTCACAACTCTGAATAAAACATGGAGGCTACTGCAGAATTATTTTCAAAAGGTATCTCTGGGAAATAAAAAAGCAGTCTAGCCAGAATTAATTGTCATTCATAGTTCCATTATCTTTTTATTGCTGGGGAATTGGATACTATTCACAGGTAGCAGAAACATTTATAAATGTTTTTCAATAATATATTTTAAGTGTAACCTTTAAATGGGAAGAGAAATCAAATTAAATACAGTTTCTTCTTGAGATATCTGCTTCACATTTACAAGATGGAAACAAAAAAATTAGTGACAGACAAAATGATTCAACTCCAAACAGATTATGCATGAATCAATTTTTTGATCATTATGTGACTAAGGGCATAGTCAGACATTCTTCTCTGGACCTAGCCATAAAAGCACAGGAAATCACCTCCACCTGTTATTACTTCAGCCAGCAGTTATGGTCCCACACTTGAAATACCTGGCAGGATTTTGTCTGTGGTGCTCATTGCTTTTTCTGCCAAGGCAGCTGAATTAGACAAAAAATTGCCCCCAGGGCAGTCAAAGATAACAGGACTCTCTTAAAAAAAAAAAATAAAAAAAAAAAAATAAATTCAGCACTGAAGTAATAACAAATACCTACATGGTAATTACTTCAGTCATTCTAACTATATATGAAAAAGATTGCCTGATGATGCCCAAGAACAGGAAAGTAAGGGACATATTTTCTGCAAATCCATATTTAGATCATTGTTCCATGCCAAATTCAACAATTAGATGGATTAAAGTTTTAGTATTCAAAAGCCTGTTTCAATTTTTCTTTTATATATATATCTGGTGTTATCAACTAGTTAGACAGATTTTATATGGCTACAGAAAAGAGCTGTCTGTCAGAATCAAGGCTATTAGGTGGTATTGGTCATCTGTCAAAGCTAATGAAGCAGGCTGGCTTTGGCATCTTGCTAAGCAGGTGTCTGTAAGCAGCAAATCCCCCAAACAATCTTTTTATTTGTAAAAAGCACCATGATACCACAGATGTTCAATGTTTTCCTCCATTATGTAATCCTTACATGTCTTAATTTCTTTTAAAAAGTGAACTTTCATGCCTTTATGCCATTGGATATTTGTAAACAAAGCAGAACAACATTTTAAATTAGAATTTTTAGGAAATCCTATCAAGTGATTTAATTGACAGTAATAAAAAACAGTCTTAGAAGGTATTCGCCATTAAAATTCCCTGCACTGTGTCTCTTGAACTAAAATCTTGAGTTCTTCAGGTTCATTTGCTCAGTTTCCTTATTGT
>NW_010302978.1:42032-58193 GCF_000700745.2 Antrostomus carolinensis | reverse complement strand
TCTGTGTTTCAAATTGTCAGTCAGTCCCCAGAAACAGTGAAATAATAATAGTAGCATAATGAATACTGTTTGCACAGAAGTTGTAAGAGGGCTGTGGTGTGTTTCTTGGTCAATTTTAGTAAAATAATAAATATCTATGTTTAAAATTTAAAACAAAAAAGCCCAACCAACCAACAAAACCCAACCCTCCCTTCCATCCAGGTTTTATCTGTCTAGCTAAGATCACATCATGATTGTTCACTGATAGTGAGACTGTGATTGCCAAGCCCACATGAGTGAACAACAAGCAGGGAGAACATATCCATTGCCATGAGAAGAGATACATGAGGTCCAGGAGCATAGGCTACTTGCTTGCATTCTCTGTGCATTTAGTCTGTACCTTTCTCCCAGAGCTGACATCACCTTCTGCCTGGACAGGAGGGGACAGAATTATGATTTGCCAAAACTTTCATACTACCCTGCATCAGCAAGGCAGAAGCAAGGGAAAGTGTAGTTCAAAGACTGGGTTTATCTCCTCCCCAGTTAGTTCTGAAACAGCCCAGAGGTTTTCTGGTTATATTATTTTCTGTTTGATTTTGGGTGGTGGGATTTGTATTACTATCTCTAGGAGTGGACATGGTATTTTTGCCAGGAAAAGGAGGAACAGTCTTACCTTTGATCATTCTGTTGCCCCAAAGTGGTTCTGTAGTTGGCCTTATTCCTGATGCAGAGGTGCATATTGCAGAGCTTACCTGCCAGATCCTGGCAAAATTTCTACAGAAACACAGAAACCCTGCAAACGCTGACTCTCTTGAGAGAGAGAGAGCACTGCATTAGGTAATATCAAGGTAAAGCACATAATCATTGTCTCAGCAGCAGGGTGAGATAACACTAACCCTGGCTTCTGTCATAATAAATCACCGCACAGCAGAGAGAAAGTGCCGCAGGCAGGTGGCTCCTACTCACATATAAGTGAATAGAAATGCTCAAACTTGACTGTTTCTACAGTTGTAACCACCAGACCCAACTGTCCTTACTTTTGATTCATCTAGGCTAGCTCAAGCCACACACTATGCTGTCAACCTCATACAGTCCACACCATCACTTGCCATTTTACTTTGTATATGAGGGAGAAAGCAAATATGAAGGTCAAACCCCAAACTATCCCTGTCCCATTGCTGAATAACAGTGCTGAGAAGTCTGCCAGAGTCCAAAGTAACAGAGAGGGTGATTAGCTTAACCAGCTTCTCCTAGCTTATCCCTCTTAAGGGCAGCTCATAGTACGGTGATATCCAGGATCCCATAAAGCACAGCAATGATGCTATGTCATGCTCAAGATGTGTTTTTGACACCTCCCTTCCTCCAACATCCCCATGGCACACTGATCATTCTTGCTATGGAATTAGGAAAACATTTCATTAGAAATCCAGAGCTGCCAAATAAGATGATTTCATCTGGGCATTCTGCCAGCTGAAGTGGCTCATATATTTGGCAATCCAGCACCTGCTGGCAAAACACATTGCTTGGCAGAAGGAACACATTGCTCCCCCTGTATTCTTCACCAACGGAATGTCTTTCATATTCATCAGAAAGTCTGAGGGTTTTTTTTTGTTGTTGTTGTTTTTTTTTCCCCTCCATACTTCTATTACTGCTCCTTGGCCATCAGCCATCCACCTTCAAGAGATACATTTCCATTTCCTGTTAAATTCTGACTTCGTGAGGAGCTGTGTGTCACCATCATTGTCTGAAAACTCCTATTTGGAGTAATCTGGCTAAGATTATACAAAGATTTGAAAGTTGTGGCCCTGCCTACTGAAAGAATAGAGGGAGATGCTGCTGGCAAAAACCCCTCTAGTTTGCAGATGTGGTGATGATGATGACGCTCCTTATGGAAGTGCCCCCACCTAGTTCAATATGTCTTCCTTTCTCAAGGAAAGTTTCCTAAGCACAGCATAGAGTATAATCTGCCCTAGTATTTCATACTCAAACTCTAACACTTGTAAACTTCCTGGAACATTATATTTTCTGCAGACCTTGACTTATTAAGCTTTCCTGCAGCTCCAGCCTCCAGTCTATTTTCTGCAGATCCTTGATGATAATGGACTCATTCTGGTTCTGAGCACTTCTTGAGTGCTTTGAAACCTCACTCAACTAAACACATACAATAGCAGTAGCTTCTGAGGTTTGTCAGTTATGTAGCCCTTTCCCCCCACACTCCTTATACCTCATGGTAACAGCACATCTTCTTCTATCCAGTGTTCTTTATTTTTATTTTTAGATTTTTCTACTTGGCATGTTCAGCAACTGATTTACATGAGAGGCTAGTCTTCCCTCTTTGTTTCATGTTTAGGTCATAACTTTCGAGCTCAAGCCACATTCCCTCTGAAATACTCCAGTAGTTCTTTATGGCTGGGAGGACATTTGGTCCCACGTTGATACCTTTACTGCTGTTGCTGTGAGAATACTTATTCCATTCCAGTAGAAATGGAAGCACTGAGAGTATCTGAATAGAAAGGAGAAGAATTTCAGAGGTATCTCTGACTTGTACTTGGCATAAATAGACAAGCCTCTGTTGATGGCACTGGTTGTTACACTGATCACATTGGGTGCTAGTGTAAAAACATGTCTATATTATGTTTGCATAGGGTTTAAGGCAATACATTTGATGTTTATGAGAATTAAGCTAGAAATTCTCCATTTGAGGAGTCTCCTGTAAGGCATGAGCCATCAGTTTAGTACAGTCTGCTTTTAATTTTTATGGTCTCTCCAGTTAGCATATACAGACCAGATGAAATAAACAGGAAAGGTGCTCTCTGAACAGAAACCCCAAATAAAAAATATCATTAAAAATGCAAATACAGTTTCACATGCATCCAGAGTATTTGTTATTTATAAAAAGGGCCAAAAATGCTTTCATTTGAAATTACTGTATCTTTACAATACACTGCTGAAAAACTTACTTTTTTCTGTCGCAAAGCTGAAATGAAGAAATATCTTTGTATATTCAGTAGGACAGAGATAGTTGTTATGACATGTCTGAGGTTTGCACCACACTAAGAAGAAGTACTGGCATGTTACATGCATGAATGCGTTTTTACATATAATGCAGTCTGTTATTAAGCTGTACATTTAAGCGGAAAATAGACCAGGTTGGACAAAAGTGGAAAAAGGAAACTGTACGTATTGGAAAAAACAGGTGAATTTGGTCACTCTGCATTGACAGGAGCAGTTCAAGCATGGTTGTCAGAAGGCAAGGGAAACACAGCTTTTCATTCAGCTTTTAATGCCCTTGACTAGAACAGAACCCACTGAATCAGAAACGATCGAAGATAAAATTCTCACAGTCTGCCTCAGGGCACTGAAGACCACATTCCTATTCATTTCCGAAGGACTTGTGTGTCTCTTTCCTTCAGTTCAAATGGTTGTTGCAGAAAATTCAATGTAAATTCTCATTACTTGCCATGTTAGGAAATGTTATCAATTACATAATTTGAATTCAATGTATAATATAATTACAAATATACCTTTACCTTGGCTCCAATGCTGGAGGAATTTCATAGGCAGAATTCATTGTATGCAAATAAATTATCACTTTTTTTTTCTCTGTAGCAGTAAATAGCATGTGCCAATATGTAATTCAAAATAGGTAATTAGAAATGTTGCTAATGATGTGTAACACATTTAGTGTGCTGACACTTTAGCAGATTTTTTCCCAGGGTGATATCATGCAGTGTCTTGGTTCTTTGCCCATTTGGAATCCTAGAGAGGTCCAGCAGACCCTTGGTACTACCTGGTGCGTTTGTCAGCCACAGCGTACCAGCATAGCCTCTGCCTGTGATGGGACTCAACACATCACTTGCATAATCAGGGTGCATTGTGAGAGGCTATGACATGAGAGATCTGCATGTGCCACTGCTATGGTTGTATTTTTCATGCCTTTCTGGAAGAATATGAACCTGTTATTGCCACCATATGGCCAGAATATCAATGCCTGAAGATATGAAATTAACATTCAGGAGCAACTGAGTGCCGTTCTTTTGGGATGTAGAACCCCATAAACTCCCCACCAGTAAAAGAAGTCCAATGATAATTCATCTGGCCTATTGCATTAAATGTTTTCAGAGTAGCTAGAGGAAAGTTCATGACAAATTGTTCTCTGTACATAGTTGTAGAGTTATGATAACTAAATTTCTAGCTCTGAGAATGAAATCACAGCAGCAGGCTTGGTCCAAGCCAGCGAGAGCCTTTGCTTCAACTTCAGCAGACTGTGGGGTAGGCCAGAGTATTGTTCAAGTGTTTGCTTACTTTTTAAATTCTGCTCAAATGTACTAGCTAAATTTTAGGGTCATGTAAGATACTATATCGCCAGCTGGGTAAGAAGTCCAACAGCTTTAGTGGAGTCAAATAGATTTACATCAGCTAAAAGGGTGGTTCTGAGTTTTCATCTAAATTGCAACAATTATTTGCTGAACAATTAATGCTGCTAATACATAAAACTTCAAACCAAGAGAGTTGCATAGTGAAAGTTTTGAAATGTTATCAAAACAAGTGCTGATCTTTATGTATTGTATATTCTACAAAAATAAGGGTTGTTCACCTTAATTATTTATGACTGAGTGAATTATAGATTTTAGATCATAGTTCACTTTTGATTTTTTTCCATGTTTGCTGTTTTCCCCAATCTCAATTTAACAATCTCTTTAATATTGATCTGGATATGACAAGTAATTCACATTTTTAATGTTCTGCATTGTGTGGCATACTTCAATTATTGGGATATACTGTCATGAATAATTTATAACTATGTTCTTTAATTTGTCACTGATTGTTGCCATCTTTGGAGAGAAAAAAAAAAAAAAAGAATGCAGTTCTCAGTTTTGCTGGATTGACAGGCGTGGATAGATGTCTTCAGTGGTAGTTGAAACTTTCCCAGATTATATCACAGTACAGTCTAGCGCTGGTTTTTGACTACATCTTAAAAGGGAACATTTTAGACTTTATAGTCATCCAAGTGATATGTCTGTTGATACTGTAAACACAGCCAACTATTCCATAAGCAGCAATTTTACGCTGAGGCCATGCACCCATATCCCAACATCTGGTATTTTCAGTTTTTAGGATACATGCAAACTAATGTTTTAGGAGCATGAAACATTAAAACTAAATATCTAGTACCCTAACCAATCCTAGAGGCCTAGAAAGAATGAACTTCTATTAGGTGTGGAAAGGCAGATCTCAGATTTTTAAGCACTACAGGTTCAGAGGGGTTTGGTAAAACCATGATTCTATGATGGTGGAAGTAAGAGGTCAAGATGGCTTAGCCCGAGAGGAGAATTGCTTCTTTAGAGAATGCCGGTTTATAAGGGTGAGACTACCAGGCTTTAAGAACTAACAAAGTCAAGAAAAACTATATTGAACTTAAAAGAAATCATAAAAAGAAATAGTCTACCTTTTCACATTGGAATAACAATAATGATTCATTCTAGTTGTGTCCTGAATCAAGGACACTATTGAAAAAAAAAGTTTCCAACCATAGGAAAATAAACCCACATGGTAGAGAGTTCACTTTTTTGCACTGTACCAACCTGAAAGCTGATTTTCTGATGATAATTATTTTTAGGTGGTATGGCTTGTTTATAGGAAGTTATTTCAAAATAAAGGGATGTCATAGATTACTTTTTAGATTACTTGTATTTAAGATGCTTCATTCACCTGCTGAAAAATGAATGTGTAGTGCTTATGAGAAGTCTGTGAATGCAATCACTGTTTTCCTCTCTATAGAGTAGGACAAGAGAGAATGAAGGTATAAATTTTGTATCTCACAATAATTAATATTTTTGTAACTCCATATGACTAGGAGGACATTTTCCCTGCACTGCCACATGTAGAACAAAAATTTCAAAACTTTCAAGTACATTTGGGATCCCAGAACCCAAGTTAAATATTACAACTCATTATATGGTCACGAGCCATTAGTTTCAGCTCCAAATTGGCAAGAACATAGCAGTTTAGAATTCATATGCATGTGGGGAAAAAAATCTACTCAAAAAAAAAAAAAAATCTAAAAATTAATCAGAAAAAATGTGTTTTAAAGCAATTCCCTCTTTCCATTTTAACACCCTATTGCTTATGATGATGGCTCATTAGCTTCTGTCAAATATTTCATCATTTAATCCTCAGCCTTATTTGAGAATGGCTACATTACATTTCTGTTCTGGCTCTAAGGAGGTTTGTATTTGTTAGTCTTGATTCAAATTTATTTAATACTAATCCACTTCACCAATTCATAGGACTTCAAATATATGTTTATTCATTTGTCATTCTTCTATAGTACTAAATCTGTGCTTCAGATGAAGTAGGAAATTGTGCAAAATAGTTTTTTTCTTGCCAGTGATAGTTATTCTAAGTCACTGTTCAAAACTGGTTTCATGTTACATATGGAAACCCACAGAAAGATGTGGTCTAAACAATTAATGACTTCCTACACAAGTGCAGTCCATTTTTCCCCTCTGTTCCAACAGCCTGTTAAAATAATTCTGTTGGCAGCTAGCAAAAATTCTGAATGCTCATTAAAATATTCTTTTCCTCAGACAGTTTATGACGGTAAGTGTCTGGGAATTAACAATGCCAAAAGACTTCACTGCATCTGTGTACTACCTACTTAAACAAGTGAGAAGCATTTATCTTAGTTCGGCTTTTGTATTGGAGAATATCTGTTAATGGATCAGTCTGTCAGTATATAATTTTTCTGCTTTTACTGAAGGCTTAAAATGTCCATCTGTTGTCCTTAGTAAATGGAATGCCATGAAACACATGTAGTCGCTCAGTCAGGACATGGTAACTTTTCTTTTATGAACCTGTGCTGCACAGTTTGCACACTGATAATTTAAAAATAGAACGACATATGTCACAGTCCTGGCCAATGTTCCCCTGGGGAATCCTGGATCTCCAAGAGCTCACCGAGCTGCTGTGCTTGGATCCTAACAGAATGAACCCCTGTTGGTGTGAGTAGGCTGGCAGACCCCAAACTGTTTTCTGTGACAATTCAGAAATGCTGATTCATTTCTTCATACATATGTGAAAGCAAGAGCTTGCATTAGACCTTTAAAATGGCACAGAACTATGCACCATTGTGGCTCCCAGGAGGAAGGATATCGGGCATGGAGACTTCTGTTTGCATCACCCTCAAAACCTGTAATCCTAAGGGTGAGGTTTCATCTTTCCTACCTTTGACTAGATGCCTAACTTTGAAATGGCATTGTTAGTACAGACATCGCAGCCTAAGACAGATGTCTAAAATCACTGCAAAGAATCATACTCGAGGTGCTAGACTGTCTGTCGACTTTAAGGGGAGTCCAGATGATTAACTGCAACAAGACATTTCATTCTAGATGCCTAAAGTTAGGTGAGATATAGATTACATACAAACTGTTGTTACCAGCATGGTTTACAAGGACTAGTTTAGATTATGTGTACTTGTCAGAAAACGAGTTAAAGTTGTTTTGACTACATTATTTCATTCTAATGCACCAGAATATGGTAAGAATAAGACTATACAAGCACAGGGTCCCTCTGCATGATTTGTATAATGATGATGATTATGGAACTGGTAATATTTGGGAGAAAGAAAGCAATTGTCAGAGGATGGGAAGAAAGACAAGCAAATAAACTAAAACAATGATCTAATATCAACAGAAAAAATAGAGCTAAATTTGACCCAAGGATTGCAATTGCAAATATACATTAATAGGATTCCTTAGTGGATGTAGGAGAACATAATTTAATCTGAAGTGCACTTGAGAAATTAGAAAAGCCTCTATTTTGTTGCTTTTTGACATGACAGAGGTCTGAATAAGTGTCAGGTTTTAATGCAAATTAACAAGATTAGTGTGTCTGCAATTTGTCTACAAATAATCTTCATCTGTTTAATTTCTTTCAGTACTGTCACCCTCCATCTTATCCTCTTTGAGATGCTCCAAGGGGAGAAGAATTGTCAGGGCACAAGAATTATTTAAATTTCATTTTAAAATACCATCTTGGTTTCTTAGACTGTCTTGCAATCAGGCTAACCATCTTGAAGTGTAAATACAGAATTAATCAAGCTTGTGCTTTCATGTTCATACAATTCCAGGAACTCAGCATACACTGCAAAGAGGTTAAAACCATAATATTATAAAACTATGTTAAAATGACCTATGCCTTGATTTCCGGAGAAAGGTTGGATGAATGAGTAGGGTACACAAGCATTCATTTTGTCAAGTACTTCTCTAAGAGCAGCTAATTAGAACCACTTATATTCAGAGATAGCAGGAGTTACACAGGAAAAAGCTTAAAAATAAATGGAACTTTTTCTCCAGTTCAAAAATATTTGGATTATCTTTGGTGTAATTTTGCGAAATTCTTTCATTTTTGCTGTTCTAGAAATGAAACTGAAATCTGTTCTAAAATTTAAACTTCCCTAAACCTACTTTCACTCTCAACACTTTTAAGCTCCATTTTGAAGTTGGTTTTTTGTTTGGGTTTTTTTTTTTTAATATTAAGGAGGTCCACTGGAAATCCCCAAATATTGCAGGACCCATTCTGTTTCTGCTTTCTTGGGGCTCAAATAACTTTTCTTCCTCTCCACAGACAAAAATATCATATAGTGATTATGAAATATTTTTCACCATATCATTAATCCCAAAGCACTAATATGGACTCATGGTGTT
Source organism: Antrostomus carolinensis (assembly GCF_000700745.2). Classification (NCBI taxonomy): domain Eukaryota; kingdom Metazoa; phylum Chordata; class Aves; order Caprimulgiformes; family Caprimulgidae; genus Antrostomus; species Antrostomus carolinensis. The sequence goes on along the minus strand of NW_010302978.1, from coordinate 49,506 downwards.
TTATAGCTCTGCAGTTTGTGTGAATGTGTGTGCATACGGAAAGGGAAAGGAAGGGGATACATAGCAGATGGTTATTACAAATGTTACTTTATTGTGTACATTTCATTTGCAGTTTCTGCTCTTGCACATGAACCCTTTCAACAATCAGACTGTATAGCGCAAGGGCTTACACAATATCAAGTAATTTTTGGCAGTCGCTGCTCAGTTTTTCGTTGCTGTCAGATCTTTGGCAGTATAAGCTGAATCCCCGTCTAGTATACAGCTAGCACAAGGTCCTCATTATACTGGAATTTAATACTTGGGGCCAGAAGGCTCTACGCACAATGTAAACCTAGACTTTCTCCCTTGCCTTTTGAGTGAACAACTGTTTAATACATGGTGCCTTACAAAGCTGCCATAATTAAAAGGATAATTTTTAATATACAGATTCATATCCAATGTAAATAAATAAAAATAAAGAAATTAATGGAATAAATTTCAGAAGTTAAATATACTTGAATATAGGCATTTATGCTACCAGGGAACAGTGACAATTGGCACAGAGGTCTACATAGGGCAATTATGACATACTGAATATCAAAGACTGCATGAAGTCTGCAGTACAATCTAGTATGAGAAACAGTGTTTATATACAAATGTACAGCTGTGTACACACAACACAAATCCTTTTCTGCTCATTCTTCAAGGAGTTATCTTAAATATTAGCTCTTAGAACAACCAGACAAGTTTATGCAATAACCTTTTAAGTGTCAATGTCCATCCGTTCTCCAGGTGGGAAGGGAAGAATATTCTGTGTAATATGTCCATGCAAGTATACCTCTTCCCAAAGATGTCAGTTCAGTGCTATGCTTATGCTGCCAACATACACACACAAACTATTCATTACAAATAAGGATTTGACAATCCCACCTACCTTCTAAGGATAACCCTGCTCATCCAGAGCCTTAGAAGTTTGTAGCTCCCACTACGGCAATGATTCCTACCTTATCCGCCCCATGGAGGGTCTATGCCCACCTCTATACTATACTTTTTAAAGTTAAAAGTCTACTAAATATAATTTCCTTCTCCATGAGAAGAAAATAAATGGACCCCTCTCCCCATGCACACTGTGTTAAAAAATACTTGTGACATTTCCTTATTGGGTTGCAATTACTCATGCATGTCTCTCTTCACACTGATTCTTTGGGAGTCTCCCATCCACATGGATATCCTGCACAAAGGAAATACTGCAAGTGAAAGTGATATTCTTGCATGGAGCACTTTACACATATCAAGAGGAAGGTGTTGTAGTTCCTTTGCTTAAGATACTTGCCAAACACTTTCTGTCATTATATCAGCTGTATGTAATTTGGTTTTCATTTTGACTCAGTTCCTAGTGTTAGGAGAGAGGAATAGAGTGCAACAGAAAGAACAAAAGTACGCTAAGCTTATGCTATTTTCTTCTGGAACGTGTACGTGTTGGTAATTCTTTCTCTAAGGGGTCTCTGAAAGCTGAGTATCCTCTGCTGTTGCACAGATAAAATGCTTCACAATCAGTGGGTGATTTCAGCTCATGGGCTACATTGTCCCAACAGGTATCTTTGATAACAGAAATGGTGTCCTGAATCCCACCTCCCTCCTACTCCCTGCCTCCTAAAAAAAATAAATAATAATAACAAAAAATTCCCTACTGGGTTTAGGGCAGTCATTTTGAAAACAGAAAACACTTTTTTTCTTTTTTCCTTATCCATGCCCCAAACTAGAAATACTGAGGAGCTTTGTGTGGAAGATGAGTACTGAGGCAGCACTTCTGGACATGCACAGCAGCATAACACTGAGAATCTAAAGAAGTCTTCACCTTTTCATTCTAAGCAGAATTTTTTGACTCATTTAACTCATGCTCCCTGCATACATCACAATCTAGGTGCCTAAGTACGATTCTGCATTTAATCCTAAATTAATACATAATCAGAATAACTCTAATGGGATCAAATGGCTAAGTAGGGAGAAAAAGGGAATTGTTTTGAATGGCCAAGTCAGCCTCAATGACCAAGACTGTAAACAGAAATATGTATTTTTATTAATTCATCTTCAGTATTCTTTTTTATAAAAATGAAATGAGGCGCTGTAATTAGGAAGAAGGTAACTGCAGAATGTGGAGATATACTAGGCTTTTCATCATTTCACATCTATTTGAGGTTACTTCATTGGGTCTTGATGTTAAAGCAATTTCACAAAATCAAGCATTAGTTGCTATAAGGCTCTTTGGCACAAGAACCTATAAGGACCTTAAGGTTAAGTAAAAACTGAGGTAAACTGCACATGTGTCTATTTATAGTAGTAGTATTATGACCTTCGTAGCATTTTCATGAGATAGATTAAAATTTTGCCTCTAAAATTCCCTCTGCGGGCTGAGATTTATCACAACAAGGCTTCAGTATTTTAATACCTCCTTAAAAGATGAAATTAGACTCTGATGCAGGAAAAGGCTTTACTGTTTATATCAAAGCTGGCTGAAACAATTTTGTTTCATGGGAATTTAGGATATTGTGAACAAGTTTTCATTTCAGTATGAAAGTGAAAGTAGTTTTCTAAATCTCCCATGGAAGCAAATAATTATGAAATTATAATTTTGATATTAATAATTTTTGAGAAACAGTACAGAATTTGATCAGATCTTTCTAAAATGGAAATGAATCAATACTACATCTAACTACCAGTTAGAGATATCAAGGGGTCCGAACAACCAAAGACACTCCCATGAATGAAGAATAGTGAGTTGAGGTGTGGAAGATTCAGTTATAGCCAGGTTTGCCAGAGCTTTCATGGAGTTTTGCTTCATCAGGAGAAACCTGGACATTGTGAGTCCCCTGAGCTTACATCTCAGCATCTCCTCGCAGTACCATGTTTATTTGGCATTCAGTATGCCCTATAAAATGAAGAAATATTCTTCTTATTTTGAAAATGAGGACAAAGAGAGACAGAAGACATTGCCAAATGTAAGCTATTTTTTGCATACATTAACCTTGGAAAATCAGGGACTGAGATCAACCAGGAAGTAAAGCCAAACTTGTTGTGAAGAAATATGTTGGATGGACCTGTGATTTGGACTGGAGGATGATGCATCCATCCAGTCAGGACTGACAGTAATGTTTTTGTTGTCAGCTCAGGAAACTCAGTTAGCTTTGTATCTTCTAATAGAAAATTCAGGAAAGTAGTCCTGACTGAGTGCTCCAGTACATCAAAGCAGGACAGATTTTCAATGGGCTTCTCCTTGCTTACTTCTAAAACTGTTCCACTCTCTATAACAAAATAAGTATTTGATCACAGGGCCTGAGAGAGAGAATGACTTTGCAACCAAGTGGGTTAGATGCACCTTTGGCAGTCTCCCATGCCTGGAGAAATTATATTGCTCCAGAGTGAGATGATGAGTGGCAAGTTTGAAGATCAATATTTTAGTATTACCTACGCTAAGGTCCTTTGTGGGCCCAAGACCATGTATTTATCTTTTCAAAGGCTCAAAAGAAAGCTGTAATTGAGCCAGCAGATTAACTCTCTTGGAAAAAAATTATTGTGCTATCAATGCTGAATAGTCACTATTTATTGTCAAAAGGCATCCTCTCTACTAGTTTTCCTTGGTTTAGGACTTCAACATACATTTGCAAAACTCTATAATTAAATAGTAATTGCTAGAACAATAATAACAAAAGTATCATTGAGAACTGTAAAGCCTAAAGGTGTGGTTTAGTGTGAAATATGTTTTCAAAGAAAATAATTATGAATTATTCTAACATTTTATAACTCTATGAACAATTTATACTCTATTAAAGATCTATAATATGGAATGCAGATTGGTTTCTTTGTTTCTCTAGCAGCCCCCCAAAGGAGCTATTAAAATATAGGTGATAAACAAGCATTAAGTATAAGTCACAAATCTTGACTAAATCCTAATACAGCTATTGATAGAATATTAAACTCAAAATTAATCTCCTCTTCTAATGTGTAATAATAGCACTTTGAAAATGTATATACTTTAATTTTGCTAAAACAAAATAGAAATAAAAAGGAATGAAATTACTGTAGAGCATAATAAAAATGTTTAAGCAATCATGAAAATGTGAAAAACCTCTACCTTATTCCAAATCATTATGGCTATTGTTATAAGAATTTATGCTGTCTTACGTGATCACAGCAGTGATTGCTAATTTAGGAATTATTGTACCTAAAATAAACTACACTATTTTACTGTAAGCCATGGAAGAAATTAAATTGGAACAACAACGACAACAACAACAACAACAAAAAAAGCTAGGAGAAGAGTGAGACATAAAACCATGGCCTTTGATTTTACCCCTTATAATGTTAAATCTGCAATTTTACTGAGGCATCCTACACATCAACTGGTTTGTTTTGGGGTTGTTGGTTTTTTTGAGAGCCTTAGCTATCTTGTAGATGTTACTGTGAACAAGGTTTGGCATGAGACTCATCATATAGGGAAATAGTCTATCAGTATACATCCCCAAGTTCATGAATCTTAATTAGAAACAATTTGTGCCATTTCCTCAAAACAACAATCCATATAGGAAAATCATCAGTTAAAGCAGATTCATAACTACAGTGCATAATGGGGGCATGGATGGATGCATGCAAATTTTGTGTTCCTAAATTTTAGGTGATGGGGAGGAAACATCTACATCCTACATCTTGTGACCAAAAGGTCTATCACATTGTCTATGGGTACATTCATGAAAGCTCTTACTGGAGGTCCAGCAACGTAACAGAGTTTTGACATAAAAAACATCAGTACTGTGAACTGGGAGACGTGTCCAAATAAAACCCGAGTCTAAAACTCTAGACCAGGTCTAAACATGAGTGTTGCTAATGCAGCAAACACTGCACTTGGTGTGCTTCCTTGACTCACTCCAACTACTAACTGAATGCAAATAATGACATAAGAATAGTTTGCAAGGTGAGGCAGTGCTGGATGAAAGGAGTAGAAAGTGTTCAACAGCTGATCTACATCTCTTTTTTCTTTTTCCAAATGTAGCGTTTTCAGTGACAGAAAATTAGTCTGAAATTCAGAACAAGGGAAAGATCCCCAAACAAGTAAGTTTTGAATAACATTGTCTTTTGAATGAGACAGCAACTCTATTTCCTCTGAGAAAACACTTTGAAAATTATGAGCTTTTTTTGAGTTAGCATATGCCAAAAGAAGGGTTGAATTGCAGCTGTTTCCAGAGCTCATCATACACTTTCCACCTGTTCTCAGTTTCCTTTCTATTAAAAATGTAAGAGACACTTTCTCTGTGCTAAAAAGATGAAAAAAAAAATGCAGTAGCTTGTAAAAATCTTATTCTGCAAGGTTTAAAAGATCTTTTTATAAAGTATTTGATTTTGAAAGTTAAGGCTATGCTGCTTCCACAAGGTTTTTCACAGCTCCCACATGGAATATAATCTTGTTTCAAGTTTAAAAAAATATAAATCTCTTGACAGTGATGCCTCTGGCTTTAGTATGACTCCGTCATGGTTATTGCAGAATGGCAAGTTATGTGTTTCTGGCCCCTGCTGAGTGAAGACACTCAGAAGGTATTGGGGATATGCTGGGGCTCAGCAGACTCAATAATATCACTGCAGTCCCCAGCCAGTGTCAGCACAGCTCAAGCAGGGCTTTTCTTCACTCTTACAGCTGACGATGGCTTGGTTGTTTACATTATTTCTTTGAGATACAAATATAATCGCAATGGAAAAGTACCTTCTCTGGGCTGACAAATCCCACAGCGCGACAGTGTTAACATTTCGCAGGCTAAGTGGAGTGAGATGGGAGAAGCTGAAGGAACAGTTCTGGAAATGGCACTAGTGACAGAGGTGGCTTTTTTTTTTTTTTTTGTCTGTGATAGAAAACATTTCTTATCAAATTAATATAAAAAAATCATTAATAGCTATGAGGTATATTAATGATGAGGTCACATATGTAATCTTACAGCTGTGTTGATGAAGCTTTATAACCTGATCAAATGTGATCAGGAGACACTCTGTGGAGGCATTTTTTTATTTTTTTATTTTTTTTCAAAAACAAGGTTGTTAGTAATCAATGAATAAATATTACTCTGGGAGTTACATAATGAAAAAAAAACCCAATATTACAAACTGCTTTCCTGTGGTGTAGGGCCTGAATAACTGTGCAGAAAAACAAGCATGAGGGAGCTGAGGATCAGCACTGTACCATCCTTGTTTGCTCCATGTTCTGATCTGCTGGGTCCGGATGATGGGAGCTGTGAGGAACCTCAGTGATTCATCCTGTAGGTGGCTGCTTGTCATGGGTGGGTGAAGCGCTTCCTATATATAGCTTGTGCATGGGTTCATAGCACACTAGGGGATGGCCTGGAATGAAAGTTGCTCTTAAAAAGCCCTGGGTAAATCATTATTTTATTATTACAGCAAGGCACTAGTAGCTGACAATTTCAATAATTGGATCAATGTTCATATTGCAAATGCCAGCAGGTTTGACTCAGCTCTTTATAGTTCTGTGGCAGAAAAATTAAATTCTATGCAACTCATTTTATTTCAGGTGAGATTTTTTGGGAGATGGAGAAAGAAAGGCCAGCCTGTCCTTTGCAGACGTTAAAGATCCCCATGCTGCTGGTGCAAATGACTTCTCCTCTGTTGTGTTGGGAGTTAGCCAGATAGGCAGCGGCAATTTCAGTTCTGTGGCATGGACAAGTTCAGCACTGCAGTGGAATGACTCGGTGCTTAGTATTCTCACCTAGGATGATGACATTCCTATTTCTGGCTCTTGTTCTGTTATAGGCACCACACAGCTCATCAGTGCTGAATCCAAACAGGGACATGATGCTCTCACACCTGACTCAGGCTATCTGGGTCATGGAGAGGAATCTAATTCCCAGTGTTAGGTGCAGTGAGCAGCTGTACAATGAAGACATGGTCCCCTCCAAACCATTTAAAGGCAGCAGACTGACTTACCTAGATAACAAGCAAATGCTGCTAATTTTCTCTGGTGTGAGAAGTTGATCACAGTCGTCACCTGCAGGGTTCCACAGTTTGAACATCCTCCTGGAAGGAGAGGCCTTGTCTTTCTTCTAAAATGAGACACAGACCTCATGGCAGAAGGACAATCCTCTTATGTGGTAACCTTAAGTTCAGAGCCCTTACCAAAACTATGCCATGTGGCGTCAGTTTCTTCCTCTGTTTGAACATACTCAACTTTCAGTTTTTGAAATCCCTTGATATCAAAGCAAATTGGGTCCTTAACTTCTGTTAACCCACATCTAAACTCACATGTGATAAAAAAATATATACTGAAGTAATATAATTTTGCTTTTCCTCAGTGAATTGTAATTACATCAATGGCCCCGTGTATTCAAAGCAGTGTTTCCCAAGATGACCTACAATTTGTATTTTGGAAAACTACTGAGAAGCAGTACTGTGAACTTCAGAAGTATATTTATTAGGTCCAAAACCAGAAAACTTACCCTTG
>NW_010302978.1:36529-41984 GCF_000700745.2 Antrostomus carolinensis | reverse complement strand
ATGAATAATGCATCAATTAATTTTTGGTTTTGTGGGGTTTTTCCTGTTGTTTGTTTTGTTTTTTTATTATTCTCAACACCTAGAGAAAAATGGAGATGTTAATTTCTTACAGTGGCAGCTAAGACAAGCACAATTAAGCAGTTTACTTTCTAGGGATTGCTCACTGAATTCTTCAAGAAGTTCCTATGCATCTGAGGGCCACGCTATTGATTTCTAGCTGACAGCAAACAGATGGCCTGTCAGCAGAATTGTTCATACTTTTAGTAGGGTACATCATTAATGAAGCCAAATACAAGCTTATGTTTTCAGCTCCCTGGTATTAAAAAAGTGGTGCAATATACAGTAAAAGTAGTTTATTAGATCCCATGTGTCATTCAAGGAAACCAGTTATGCTAAATCTGTGACATGGAAGAAAATCAGTCTTCTCCAGCAACATATGTTAATGGTGCCCTGCATTCTTTCTGACAAATTTTATTTTTCCACAGGTGAATAAGTGCTAAAATACTGTTTTGCATCTCCAGTAGTAGTAGTGTATCTCTGTATTTCCTGATGCATGCCAATGTTAGGTTTCAAGGGATACAGAAAAACCTGGGACAGCTAGAAATGCCAATCAGTAGGTCTCTAGCTTTGTATCACCTTTTTTATTTTTGCTACATCTAGAAAAGTCTATTCATTGGGGGGACAATGTCAAATTGTAGTGAGTTGGTGGAGTGTTGTGTGTAAAAATTCAAATTTTAAAACACCTGGCTATAATTTCACACACTTTAAATTCCAAATGAAACAGCAATAGTTAAAGGATCAAATCTCAGTCACTTTACACTCACAAATAGTCCTATTGAAACTAAGCCAGCTGTGTAAGATGTGGTCTCTTGCTTATTGTTTCTTCCCTTGAACTGAATTTCCCCAGGGCAGTGACCTGTGTGATCAATACAAAAAGGTGCATTGATTCATAGTCAGTTAGTACTTCTCTATGTGGCAAAACAATAATAAGCTAGTCCCAAATCCTAAACATTGAACAATTATTTTAGAATAAAAAATGTAGATGAATAACTGCTGTGATGCTTAATCTTAAGAGGTGTATCTATAAAGATAGTGAGAGCACCATGGACAATATTCTTAAATGTTGTGTTGTTGTTCACCCAGTTTGTTGTTGTTTGGATATATATTTCTATGTAATATGTGTACTTTTAAAAGAAATTTCTTCATGTCCCTGTAGTCATCGTTGTCAATTTTATAATTGCTTGATAGTTTTCTTCAGTGTAATGTTAGAAAGGTTTCTTGTGTGCTGTCACCTTTGATTAGTGAAGTTCTCTATAGAGCGGATGGTGATGTCTGAAGGCTAAAGTGGTTGCATTCAAGGTTTTTATTTGAGAAGTTGTATTTTTTAATAAATGACTGTCACTTAAGAAAACTCAAAGTGTATGGAAAAGCATTGTTCCTAGGGTGTATTATTGTACTTTTTTTTTTTTTTTCATGTTCACCATTTGCTATTCTTCTATTCTTTCTCTCTCAATTACTATTGATGTTCAGGATGCCTGTCAGTTGATAGCTTTTTATAAGCTGTTCTGCAAGCTGAACACAAATAACATGACAGCTTGCAGGCTACTTGTTGTCATGGTGTTCTTACTTTGCTCTGGGCAATGCCATATAAAGAATATTACATCTCGACTCCTATTTGCATCAACCAAATATTTTAACATTAACACAATAATATCAGAATGGCAGGATGTTTATGACGTTACTAGCACCAAGAAAGCAGAATAAAATTATGTTCTATTTCCACCTACACATTTTCACCCACACTCAGGCTCTGTACTACTGTGGTTACAGAATTGTTGATTTCTGTGGAGGTAAGTTGATTTCAGGTTCTAAGCCCAATTATGAAATTTAATTTAAAAGGTCATTCTGGCTGCATTTGCAGGCATTCATTAAATAAGATGTAACACAGGGAATGTCACCCTACATGCTACTCTTTGAACTGGCTTCCAGCAATTTACTCTGAGGATGTCTTAATTTTAGAAGTTCTGTGCAACATCCACAGTTGAAAAAGGTCCAAGTAATTACATCACGGACCAAGAGCAGGTGAAAAATAGTTTGTATAAGAACATTACCAGAATTATGGATCACAGAAATTTCCTGTACCAAGAAATACCTCTCCATGTGAATACTCTTCCTGTTGACTTTAGTTTATCTTACACATTTTGGAAATGGACTAGCCTAAACAATAAAATGATTTTGTAAGCAGTGGAGAGTACACCCATCCAAGCCATGAACAGCTGGTGTGGGCATCTCTGATATGTTGCTGTATGAACCTTCTGCAGCTTTGCAAACCAAATCATGTTACTAATTGCAAATTTTTGTCTGCAAAGTAGTGTCATCTGCAACTTTCCTCCGTTCACCTGTACTATTAATGTTTGGAAATATGAAGAATAGCAGGCAGAGCCTTGCTGGAAGCCTTGAGTTTGTCAGGCAATATCTGCCTCAATACAGCAGGCTTCATGCCAAAAACTAGAAAAATGCAATGCAGGAAGGGCTGTGAGAAGGACCTTCAGAGATGGTCTGGACATTTTGAGTAGCTAGTCTGGTGGTCCCTTCAAAACAACATAGATACACTTCAGAAATGTATTCTGTGGGTATGCAAGGACAATTCTTACTGATAACGTTAGCATGATTGCCTGAGGAAACTGAACTTACTAAATTTCACAGGTACATGGCTACATTTCCATAGTAGAGAAGGGAAGAAATTAGAGGTAGCTGCATGTGAATTATCCTTATGTATATTGCAGAAGCAGCTTTTTTGTGGATTTTTCAAGTCAGACTTGGTGACAGGCATCAAGGTCATTGTGGCTACAGGTGAGGCTTTACTGCTAAGACAGAGTGGAGAGAAACATAACCGACTGGTTTTACAATTGGCTTTGTATAAAAACAAAGGTATTGTTTCTTCCTGGGATTTGAAAGTGATATTTTGTCTTTCACAACTCATCAAATTTTTTGCACTCCCTGAAGTATTCACAGAAAAACTCTACTTAGATAAAACAGATTTATTTTTTTTCCCCTTGTATTCTTTGTGCTTCTCCTGTGGTTTATGCCACAACAGGGCACGATGGATTCATCTGGGTCTAGTTATATTTTTCCACATTCTTTCTCACTTTTCCTGGACAACCTCTCTACCTGTTTATTTCAGCAGTATTTTTCCTTGTAGGAAGAAAGAAATTAAAGATTTAGGGATGCAATTTGCTTAAATTAAGTTGCCCCAAAATAATTCCATTCCCCAAATACTGTTGATTACTGATCACTTTGCTATGAAGATGGAGAGCAGTATTTTCTTCCAAAGATCCATATTCCTAGAAACATAAAAGAAAGTGAAAATTAATAAATAATGTATGTACAACTTGCTTAAGGCCAGCTAATGAACAGATCAATAGCCAGGCATATTCCATACTCTCATAGCATATTTAAAAACGAAAGGCCACCAGGCAAATTAGATCAAGTTTTATAATTTCCTTCATTTGCATTCATATTGCATCTTCTTTTACTTCCCAGAATTGTCACATTTTGTCCTTCCACTCCCACCCCCCTTCACAGTAAGTATTAGCGTACGCATGACCTCATCCTGCTCGTATGAAGAGAATCCTAAACCTCTTTAAACAAGTATTAGGTGAGGTGTATTTGCTTATTGTCCCCTATATCACCCACCAATATGAAAAGAGGATGTTTCTCTTCACTCCTTTTCACAAGAAAAAGAGCAGCTGAAAGTAATTTGAGCATCTCACAGACTGCTGTAAAATACTTGGCATGCAACTACTTACAGTGAGGCTGAGCAGCACTTTTGAATCCACATTTTCAATTGAAATGGTGTGCTCTTTGCACCTGACCTCCAGATAAGCCCTTATATCTAAACTAAATCATGTCTTCAAAGAGAAGGTTTGTGAGTAAGAATTTTTGTACTGGGCCTATATCAAGATTTTTTTCTCTGAATGTTGGTGTGACACTTTGGTCAACTTAAAAATGAAAGATAAATGAAAAATGAATTGAACTTTTATGTTGAATATGATTTTACAGTTCCTGGCAAATGGGAAATATTCATCTCTGGAGCTCTGTCAGAGAAGAATTTTGGTCCAGCAGAACATACAGTGTCATTCTAAAATCCCCTGAAGACTAGAAATGCACCTTTAAGAATCTACGCATGAGCCAGCTTTTTAAGGAGTATTGTTTGGAAAGGTAAGAGAATGAAATACTATTCAATTAAGTATGTTTCATATTTTTTAAATATAGTATAATGTAAGGTCAAATGCTTATGTATATATGTATATATTTTACTCTTAATTATGCCATCCATAGTGTTCTAACTCTACAGACAACAGAAAGGATAAATGGTTAGATTACTGTTTCTCTTCAGTCTTTTTAACAGAATCAGATAAAAAACCCCCTGGTTTTTAGAGAGCCCCTAAGGATATGTTATTGTGGGTTATTCCCAGTAAGCAGCTCAGCCCTACACTGCCACTCACTCCACCACGGTGGGATGGGGGAGAGAACTGGAAGGGCAAAAGTGAGAATATTAATGGATTGAGATAAAGATAGTTTAATAGGTAAAGGAAAAGCTGCCTGGGCAAGTAAGGCAAAATAAGGAACTAATTGGTCTGGACTAATCTGGAACACAGGAGGTTCTGCTTCAACGTGAGAAAAAACTTCTTTACGGTGAGGGTGACAGAGCACTGGGACAGGCTGCCCAGGGAGGTTGTGGAGTCTCCTTCTCTGGAGACATTCAAGCCCTGGCTGGATGCCTTTCTGTGTAAAATTGTTTAGGTTCCTGCTCCGGCAGGGGGATTGGACTGGATGATATTTTGAGGTCCCTTCCAATCCCCAACATTCTGTGATTCTGTGATTCTGTAATTCACAACTTCCCATCGGCAGGCAGATATTTAGCCACTTCCAGGAAAACAGGGCCCCATCATGCATGACGGTTACTTGGGAAGACAAACACTGTAACTCCAAATGTGCCCCCTGCCTCCTTCTTCTCCCAACTGCTTCTTTGCTGAGCATGATGTCATATGGTATGGAATATCCATTTGATCAGCTGGAGTCAGCTGTCCTGGCTGTGTCCCCTTCCAGCTTCTTGTAGACCTCCAGCCTACTTGCTGGCAGGGCAGTGTGAGAAGAAGAGAAGGCACCGCTCAGCCACAGCTAAAACATGGGTGTGTTATCAAGGCTGTTTTAGTCACCTTATTGAAACATAGCACCATGAAATCCTTTACTTAAAAATAAAACTAAAGTCTAGTGCCACATCCTCTTTATGAGAGGACATATTTGCAGTTCATTATTTTAGCAAAGATTTATAAAAAACTTTAATACTTAAGTCTGTAAAATCTGTGAGTTTTGAACATTTCAGCTGGAGAGCATTAAGACTGAGTATTGTATTAAGTGCTAGGGCAAGTAATCTGTCAGGAAGAGGAAA